>NW_022436976.1:32079517-32091125 GCF_009761245.1 Sapajus apella | reverse complement strand
AAAAGAAAACCTCCCTGTCTCCACATCAGTTTCCTGACATCTGCCCTCCTCTGTGCTGCCCAGGCCAACATTCTAAAGACTCCCCACCCCACCCACCCCATTGCCCCAGACCAGACAGCAAACAAACAGGAAACGATTAAAGAACCAACCAGAAAATCTCATAAACTCTCCCAGGAACACACCCTCCCAGCTCCAGGGCGAGATGTCTGAGCTGGGAAAGACCTTAGTCCACAGCTCTGAAGACAAATGCAACAGGCAACGTCCCCTCGGAACATACTCCAGAGGATGACGCAGACGGAGTTCCAGGCAGTGATTTTCCATCCGGGAGGCTTCCGAGTCCCTGATGTCAGGGAAAAGGAATAGGAGCCAACTCAAGCCTCTGCATCTATGTCCCCTCACTCTCCCCAGAAGGCAGCTTTTGCCCGCAGCCTTCCCCGTCACCCAAGTTCTCTCTCACTTAGGGTGCAAAAAGCTGAGACAGGGGCCAGCTGCGCTGCCCAGGTGGCAGGTCATCCACCCCCTCTGCCTCCCAAGCACGCGCCACTGCTTGTGGGCACTGGCCCCGCTTCCCCATCAGGGGTGAGACATTTGTGAGCTCAGAACATCAGCCTTTGGCCAAGCCGGGAACCTCTGTTCAGCCCTGCCACCTGGGTCCTGGTAGACCAAGGCTGCTGCCAGAACAGAGCCGCTTCCTGAAAGGCCCATGGGCAGAGCTTCCAGCCAGGGATGCCCTCCAGACCTGCTGCCACCTCTCCGCCAGGCTTTCCTCTAGTTTCCCTGCCATAAAAACTCAGCCCCTTCCACAGGCATGCCATTTCATGGTTTACGAGCCCCTCAACCTAGATTATCTCATCTGACCCTTGCCACAGCTCTGTGTGGGCAGCACTGAACCCCACTGAGGAAATGGGCTTGGAGACTGAAGTGACTTGCCTAAGGTCCCACAACTAATAATGACCATGAGAATCATAAAATGAGCCACCCAAGAGTAACAATGGGTGTGCCTGCCACACACTGCACTGTGCTATGAGTTTTATAGATATGATTGTTCTTTTTTTTTTCTTGAGTCAGAGTCTTGTTGTATCCACCAGGCTGGAGTGCCTTGGCGCAACCTTGGCACACTGCAACCTCTGCCTCCCAGGTACAAGCAATTTTCCTGCCTTAGCCTCCTGAGTAGCTGGGACCACAGGCATATACCACCACACCTGGCTAATTTTTATATTTTTAGTAGAACAGGTTTTACCATGTCGGCCAGGCTGGTATCGAACTCCTGACCTCAGGTGATCCACTCACCTCAGCCTCCCAAAGCGCTGAGATTACAGGCATGAGCTACCGTGCCCAGCCAATTGTTCTTCATGCCTGGGCTTAGTCTGCTCAGTTGCCATGACAAGATAGAAGGTCAACATCCCTTATCCAAAACGCTTGGGGCCAGAAGTGTTTTTGACTTCTTTGGATTTTGGAAGATTTGCCTTATACTGACCAGTTGAGCATCCCTAGCCTGATAATCCAAAAATCCAAAGTCTCAAATGCTCAAACTGAACATCATGTTGGCACGCAAAAAGTTTCGGATTTTGGAGGGTCTCAGATTTCAGGTGTTCAGATTAGGAATACACAACCTGTATCATAGACCGGGTCCCTAAACAACAGAAATTTATTTCTCCCAGTTCTGGAGGCTGGAAGTCCGAGACCAAGACGCCACCACGATAGGTTTCCGGTGAGGGGCCTCTTCTGGCTGTGGACAGCTACCTTCCCACTGTGCCCTCACATGGCAGGGAACGAGAAAGCAAGCTCTCGGATGTCTCTTCTTATAAGGCACTACTTCCATTCTGAGGCCCCCACCCTCATGGCCTCATCTAATCCTAATTACTTCCCAAAGCCCCCATCTCCAAATACCATCATATTGGGGGTTAGGGCTTCAACATATGAACTGGGGGAGACGCACAACCCTAAAGCACAGAGAGGTTGAGTGATTAACAAAAGGTCACAGAGCCAGAAGAAGGGCTGGGATTCAAATCCAGCCTTCCCTGACCCAAAGCCAGGACTCCGAGCTGGGATGCCTCTATCAGGGGATGGCAGAGGCCACTACATGCTCAGCCACGGTCTCAGCCCACTGTCCCATGCCACCTCCAATGGGAATGTCTACAGTGCGCAAGGCCCTCGGCCTGGAGGAACCAACCGACGATGGAGTAGTCAGATGCTCCTGCTCTCAATGCGCCCCTGGGGCACTTCCAGCCCTCACCTCCCCCTCATCACAGCCCTGTGCCACAGAGTCTCTCCCTCTCCTTTCCTCCCTGTTCTCAGGTAAGGAAACCAAGACCTAGAGGGAGGGGTGGGAATGGGAGGGTATATGGCTTGGCAGGTACAGAGCTCTGGGTTTCTTTCTGTGACAGCATCTGTGAAGTGCTTACGTCTCAGCCCAAGACAGGCTGTCAGGAAGGAAGGATGGAGGGTAACATGAACAAACGCGTGGCATCTGCTAGTGTAAATGCATGGAGCACACGTGACGGCGGGTCCCAGAGGGGTGGAGGGGTCGGATCTGGCCGGAGTTTGGTCTTTCGCTCTTCTTTTCTTTTTAAGAGTGGAAGATACAATTCACACAGCACAAGATTCACCCTTTTAAAGTGCACAATTTAGTGGTTCTTACCATTTTCAGGGAGTTGTACACCCATCACCACTATTTAACTCCACAACATTTTCATCATCCAAAAAGAAGCCCGTACCCCTTAGCATTCACTCCCTCTTCCCCCTCCTCCCAGGCCCTGGCAACACTCATCTATTTTCTGTCTCCATAGATTTGCCTATCCAGGACATTTCATATAAATGGATTCATAAACATACGACCTTCTGTGTCTGGCTTCTTTCACACAGCATAACGTTTCCAAGGCTCATCTGTGTTGTAGGATGTCAGTACTTCATTACTTTTCATGGCTGAATAATATTCCATTGCACAATATGCCACATTTTGTTTATCCATTCATCAGCTGAGAGACATTTAGGGTTGTTTCCACTTTTTGGCTATGATGAATAATACTGCTATTTACATTTGGGTACAAATTTCATGTAGACATATGCTAATTCTCTTAGGTGTAAACTTAGGAGTGTAGCTGCAGGGTCAAATGGTAACTACGTCAAACGGTAACCTTTCCAGGGATTACCAGACTGTTTTCCACAGCAACGGTGCCTTACAGCCCCACCAGCAGTGTATAAGGATTCCAGCTGTTTCACGCCCTTGCCAGCTCTTGTTACTATCTTTCTGATGACACCCATTTTAGTGGGTGTGAAGTGCTGTTTCATTGTGGGTTAGGCAGGGCTCTGAACTCCTGACTCAGGGAGAGTCTTCTTCCCCCAAGAAGAGGAAATTTGGGATTCAGAGCCTCCCAGAGCTCCCTGCTATCCAACACCCTTCTCTGCTGTCAAACAGTGAGAGTGGCCATGACGTACCAGGTACTATTCTAAGTCCTATTGTGGCCCCACTTTACAGATGCAGAAATTGAGGCATAGAAAGAAATGAATGCCCGAGTTGTTAAGTGGTCGAATCAGGGTTCAAATTCAAGCTAGAGTCTGGCTCCAGAGCCTTGGCTCTTAACCACCAGGACCCTCTGCCTCCAACGTGAAAAGAGACACTGCTGCAAATGCACTTTGTTTGAAAATGAAAGAGCTGGGCTGGGCATGGTGGCTCCCGCCTGTAATCCCAACACTTTGGGAGGTCGAGGAAGGAGGATCACTTGAGGTCTGGAGTTTGAGACCATCCTGCCCAACAGGGAAAAATCCTGTCTCTACTAAAAATACAAAAATCAGCCAGGTGTGGTGGCAGGCACCTGTGGTCTCAGCTACTCAGGAGGCTGAGGCAGGAGAATCACCTGAACCCGGGAGGTGGAGGCTGCAGTGAGCTGAGCTTGCACCACTACACCCCAGCCTGGGGAAAAAAAAAAAATGGTTTTTAAAAAAAAAAAAAAAAAATGTCCAGCTTCTTCCACAGTCAGCTCAAGCCCAGAGATGGCATTTAACAAATGTTCACAGAAGGCAGGCTTCTCGTGTCCCCTCCCTGCATTTGCCCATGTAGGTGACATTTATAGCAAATCCCTTTCTACTCTCGCCATCACAGGCAGCAGGGTGCTGTGAGGTCAGAAGGGGCTATGGCTGGGACTCCAAGGTCAGTGCTCCTCCCCTCGCCAATCTGCCTCTCCAGGAGGGTGCCAAGGCTTTCTCCTCACCTGTCAAATGGGGATAAGAATAGTTCCTACTCATAGGGCAGTAGTGAAGAGCAGGTGAATTGGCACACAGAAAGTGCTCAGAACAGCGCCAGGCGCAGGGCAAGCATGCAGTACACATCAGCACACATGAGCATGGAGGAGCCTCCCCTGGCGTCTGCCCCCAGCGCCAGGCAGGGGAGCTGTGGCCTGCTGGGGGAGGGTGGCAGGGATTCCCCGTTGGGCAGAAACAGGAGAGAGAGATGGCTGACCCGGAGCCACCTGGCCACGGGCCAGAGTGTCCGTGTCACTGCCCTGGGTCACACTCATCGCAGCAACCTCAGATGGCAGGATGTGAGGGGAGGGGACTGCTCTCCAGGGCAGGGGTTACTACCACTTGACAGTCTGCCCTAAAATTCACTCCAGCCAATTAACGAGGAACAACGGTGTCAGCAAGGTCTGCCTTGGACCTCAGTCACAGAAGACTCTGGCCACATTCTCTGCATGGCCGCAAAACAAAGAGCCTACCCTGACCAGTCTGCTAACACCCACCCACAGGCCTGTGGCAGGCACCTGCCCACAGGCCAGGATCCCGTCCACAGAAACGTGGCCTGCCCACAGGGCTGTGGGAGCATGGCACTGAAGACCACCATGGCCTGTCCTCTTGAGGGGGTTCTCCTGCCACCGAAAAGACCTCTACTGAGCACCGTGGCATCAAGGCTCTCGTCTGCTCCACAGACCTTCTCTGGCTTCAAAGTCAGCCAGACCCAGACTCCTCAACCCCTGCCCTGCCATTCGCCAGCATGGGCAAGCGACCTCAGCTCTTTTAGCCTCTGCTACGTTAGATGTAAAAACTTACTCCATCCCCTCCTGGCAGGGCCCTGGTGGGAGCCAACGTTCACTGCAAGTTTGCTCTGTGTTTGCCACTGTTCTATGCATTTTCTATGTATTAATCCACTTTATTTTCACCACCACTCTACGAAGTAGGTACTATTATTATCCCCATTTTACAGATGAGGAAACAGAGACAGAGAAGTGTAAAGGAGAGTCATATATGGAGTACCTGGTACAGGGCCTGGCACCTAGAGCTGCTCAAAAGCATGATTCAGGCTGAGTGTGGTGGCTCATGCCTGTAATCCCAACATTTTAAGAGGCTGAGGCAGGAGGATCATTTGAGGCCAGGAGTTTGAAACCAGCCTGGGCAACATAGCAAGATCCCATCTCTACAAAAAAAAATTTTTTAATTAGTTAGGCATGGTGGTGCACTATATTCCTAGCTACTCAAGAGGCTGAGGCAGGAGGATAGTTTAAACCTAGGAATTCAAGAGTTCAAGGTTATAGTGAGCTATGATCACACCACTGCACTCCAGCCTGGACGACAGAGACCCTGTCTCTACAAAAAAAAAAAAAAAAGAGTCCTCACTTTCCTGAATAGATTAAGGCAATAGGACAGCCCTTGACCCAAATAGTCCACAGAGCAAACCAGTCTCCATGCAGCCCTCAACACAAACCTCCCAGCCCAAGGCATTCGGAGCCCAGAGGAAGGTGCTCAGAATACTGCCTGCCTGGGCTGGGCTGGAAGGCTTTCCAGCTCCTCAATGGTAAAATGGGGCGCCGGATGGGTCCGTCACTGCACAGACCTTCAGTAGCCGCACAACTCAATGACCATGTCCTGCAAGACACAGGGCAGGGCAAAGCACTCCTGATCCCTCCACAACCAAAACCGCACACGTTTAAGCCTCTTAGATTTTCCTATTTTAATCAAGCCTAGCCCAGAGCAACATTCTTCAATAAGGGGGATTTGTTTAGCTTGTTCTGAGAATCAATGTTGCCTACTAAAGAAACAACCCTTCTCCCTCAGTGGCGTTCGTGCATTTAAGACGATATGTGGCCTTTAAGAAGTCTTCTCTCCCCACTTGGAAGAAATGTTTGCCCACAGCCAATGCTGCAGAAATCCGGGTGCTCCCCCAGGACCTCCACGTCTGAAACAGCACCTTGCCGAACACTACTTTCCACCAGTTCCCACCTGCTCACTGTCAGCACTACTTTCCACCCCTTATAACAAATTTATGGCAGGAATAAGGCAGGCATTAGCAATCCTGTCTTACAGATGGAGAAATCAAGGCACAGAGAGGGGAACTAACTTACCCAAGGACACACAGAATTAGCGGCAGGGCAATTTGCTTGTTTGTTCAATGAAACAGTCCCTGCCCTCTGGGGGTCTTTTAATTTAGTGGGCTCCCCACCTTGCACCACACAGCCCTGCCACCCTAAGCCTAGGTGAGCAAATGAACTGGGGCGAAGAAGCAGGAGGGAGGGGAAAGGAAGGGAGAGAAGGGGCAGGGAGGGGAGTTCATTTAGGACAGAGGGAGCTTGAAGAGCATACTGCTGTGTGAGCCAATTGATTTCCATCTCAGGGAGCCCAGGGTCTCTCCAAGGGGAGCCAGGGGGCAGCCTGGCCTTCAGCGGGGCAGACTTCAGTTTAGCCCCGGCTCTGTGGGCTCTAGCAGCCCCAAACCTTGAGCAAGTCACTTCCTCTTCAAGCACTGGCTCATAGTGAGAGAGAGCAGAAGTTAAAGGAGACGACAGCTCTATGTAACCCTCCACACGAGGCGCGATGGTTGTTGGCAGCACTGAATTTACAGGGGCTGCAGCCTGCCAGCTGCTTTCACAGGCACCACCGCATGGGAGGCAGAAAAGAGAGTCTCCTCCCCATTTTGCAGATGAGTAAAGTGAGGCCAAGGGAGGAGAAATGAAGAGGGAGCACTTGAACTCACACCTGCCCCCAGCACACACCTAACAGAGCATTGGGCCAATGAGTGTAGGAGGCCTTTTGCTTCTCAGGGCTTTTCCTAGGCCTCATGGTGCCTCCTGGGAAGATCTGGCAGATTCTAATCCAGTGTCAGGGCCCAGTCCAGAACCTCCACATCTACTGTCGCATTTGACTGCCACAGCTACTATGTATATCATATGAGGATGCCAAGGCCTGGGAGGAGAGAGCCGCCGGCTCAAGGTACCTCCTGGCAAGTGGCAGATCCACCCAGAGGGTAAATCCAAGCTGGCTGATTCCAAAGGCAGCTTCCCCATCCCTACAGATTCCTCCCTCGCTCTGCATCTAAACAAAAACGAGGCAGCAAATCTCCAGGGAAATGGCAGGTGCTGATCCATCCAGGATCTTAGAGAGAAAGTCAATGTTTCCAAAAGCAACCTTTTCCTCCTGGGGAGTTGGAGCTGGAAGGAATCTTTCTTTCTCTCTTCTCTGCAGCCTGCGCTCCTATAAAACAACTGGGAAAGGCCGGGCGCAGTGGCTCATGCCTGTAATCCCAGCACTTTGGGAGGCCGAGGCGGGTGGATCACGAGGTCAAGAGATCGAGACCATCCTGGTCAACATGGTGAAACCCCGTCTCTACTAAAAATACAAAAAATTAGCTGGGCATGGTGGTGCGTGCCTGTAATCCCAGCTACTCAGGAGGTTGAGGCAGGAGAATTGCCTGAAACCAGGAGGGCGGAGGTTGCGGTGAGCCGAGATTGCGCCATTGCACTCCAGCCTGGGTAACAAGAGCGAAACTCCAACTCAAAAAAAAAAAAAAAAACTTAGAAACACTGGGAAGCTAGTTAAAGGTCATTTTAAATATGAAAAGAAAATCCAATCTTGCTCATGTTTGCTCTCAAGTCACCTACCACCTACCACCAGGTGTCCAGTAAAGAAAAAAAAGGTGAGTCTTCTGGCAGTGGTCAGTCCTGGGTCAGCAGCCGCCACCCCCAGCCTCCTTCTGAGACCACAGGAGGCAGAAGTAGGGAGGAAAGGGAAGAAGAGAGGTCAGGGGAGCCTTCCACCCCAAGCTGTTTCCACTTTTTATATTTACCCAAATCCCTTAATTAGCCTCCTCAGAAAGACTCCCAATTAGGCTAATCCTGCCACCGAGCTTTCCCATCAACGCTCCCAGGAAGTCCGAGGAAGGCCGAGGGAATACCCCAGGTCCTGATGCAGCAGTCTGCCAGGCCAGCCCTTGCTGGCCATCTGCTGTCCCCGCACATCCCACCAGAGCAGCTTCGGGAAAGGCTTTGGAATCACAAAGACTGGATTCTGCTGCCATTCCCTATGGGCAATGACATTGAAAAGTACCTCAGTTTATCTTTAATAATGACAATAACATTAGCTAATGTACTCTGGAGCACACCTAAGGGATGGATATTATTATTATGCCCATTTTACAGGTGGCCAAGGAACCAAGGCTTAGTGAGGTTAAGTAACTTGCCCAGTGTCAAAGATAGCGAATGGCAGAGCGGGGACCTGGAAGCTTCCTACAAACTGCAGTCAGCATTCTTAAACCCATACCATTCTGACTCCCCTTCAAGATGTGAACGGCCTCGTAATTGTTAGGCTGATGGACTGGTCTCGGTAGGAAAACACTTACATGACAGAGTCTGGCACACAGTAGGTGCTCAAAAAAGACGTGTTCTTTGCCCTTTCCTCTTTCCTAGATGGTTGAGAGGAAGAGGGGCTCTTTCTGTCCTTCTTCAGACCTCTATGCAGCATAGGTCCCTAGCTGGGAAGTGGTGACAAACAGTCCCATCCCAACAAAGGGACCGCCTGCCACCTTCAGTATTTTCTGCAACCAGCTGAGAGGGTGACTCCACCTTCAAGGCCCCACCAGGGACTGCTTCCTTCTCTCTGAACCTGGCCTTTCAAAGGGGCTTTCATTTATCGGCCTTTAATGTCTCACATGATTTAATCGGAAACACGTGCCTTGTAAATATCGTCTGTCATGTTCCATTAGGTTCACAGGGAAAAGTACAAGTCAATAAACAAAGGTTGTAGCAAAAATCTACCTTGAACACATAATACCTCAAATAAGAAAATCAAAACATGTGTGGCCTCTGACCCACAGAGTTTCATGTGCAGGAACTTGGGGTATAGTCAGAAACATTTCTAAATGTTCATAATTAATAGGGAAGCTGGGGCTGGTCCGTTTGCATGGTGCATGAAAAGCCCTTCAACAAAAGAATCCGCCTCACCAGCACCTGTCAAATCACAAAGTGCTCCTAGCTGGACCAAAACCCAGATTTCTCCCCTGCAGAAAGACTTCTAGAGCCCCAGAAGCTTCTTTTTTTTTTTTTTTTTTTTTTTTTAAAAAAGGGCATCCCCCACCCCTTTTCCTCATATGGGAGATGCAGAAAAGGATAATACGATAAAAGCCCTCCCCCTTCCTTCCAGGCCTCCTTCCCTGGCACCTTCCCAGGCTGTTTTGAAGATCTGAAATGGAGATGGGGGAGGGGGAGAAAGAAGATGAGGATGAGGTATGAGAAGTCACACAACGTAGAGTTCAGGTCCTGGCTGCCATTTAGAACCATGAGGCTGCTGTCTGTGACTTCTCTGATCCTCATCTAATAGGAAAGTAGTTAACAACAGCATGTTCTGTTGCAGGATATCTGCTATTAAAGAAATCAAAACACACCTGGCGCAGTGGCTCATGCCTGTAATCCCAGCACTTTGGGAGGCCGAGGCGGGTGGATCATGAGGTCAGGAGTTCAAGACCAGCCTGGCCAATATGGTCGACCTATGTCACAACTGAAAATACAAAAATTAGCCAGGCGTGGTGGTGGGTGCCTGTAGCCCCAGATACTTGGGAGGCTGAGGCAGGAGAATCACTTGAACCCGGGAGGTGGAGCTTGCAGTGAGCTGAAATCATACAACTGAACTCCAGCCTGGGCAACAAAGTGAGAATCCATCAAAAAGAAAAAAAGAAAGAGAAAGAAAAAGAAGGAGGGAAGGAAGGAAGGAAGGAAGGAAGGAAGGAAGGAAGGAAGGAAGGAAGGAAGGAAGGAAGGAAGGAAGGAAGGAAGGGAAGGAAGAAAGGGAAATTAAAACTATTTATTGATTTTTCCCCCAAAAGGAAATGAAAGTGGGCATTTACGATCTTACTTTTTGTACAGATGGGGTCTCACTATGTTGCCCAGGTTGGTCTCAAACTCTTGGGCTCAAGGGATCCTCTCACCTCAGCCTCCCAAAGTTCTGGGATTACATGTGTGAGCCACCATGTCTGGCCACCGCTATCCATCTTAAATGAGGCACTGGACAAAGATGAGGCTCGTGTACCCCTAGTGTGTGCCCCACCCCAGGCTGATGCTTTCAGACATGCAAAGCCATCCAAACTGGTGAAGCTCTCCCCAGAGCTCTGAAAGGAAAGCAAAGCTAAAGGCAGCTTGACAGAGTGCACTCAGTTTTCTCATTGGCTAAGTGGGGGTAGTGCTTCTTCCCTGACAGGGTTGTCACAAGGATTATTACTCAAAATAGTATTAATATATTCAAGAATGCCACCATGAAATATAATATTAATATGTCTCCTCTTTTAATTAAATTCCTGATCTCAGAGTCATGGTCCAGGAGATTCTGCAACTCATCTATTCCAACCCCTTCACTTTGTGGTTCTGGGACTGGGGCCCTGAGTGTGCACGGGACTGGTGTCGCCTAGCAAGTCAATGGTGAGGCTAATTCTCATTTCCTGGGCATCAAGAAGGCAACTCAGGAACAAAAGGCACGTTGGCACAGGTTTCAGCAGGTCCTCCAATGCTGTGACCCAGCTTACTTCCTGGCCCATCCCCAGGCTGACCTCTGGCTTCCCTTCCTCAGGAAGTTCTCCATGGCTGCCCCTCTGACCGCCTGCAGTCGTTATGGTTAAAGTGCACTCCATCCTGAACACAGCGCACACTGACAGAGCTGGGCAGCCCCATCTTTGTGCATACCTGTCTCACCTCCGATGAGGCTGCAAGCTCCCTCCTGGCACGTGGGGCACTTACCACAATCATTATGTATTCATTTACTTCTTTACTGTCCCTCCTCTAGAAAGTAAACTCCATGAAGTCAAAGATCATCTGTCTTGTTCACCACAGTATTTCACTTTGTACAAAGTGGGGATCAAGAACTATTTATTGGGTTTATGGGTTTGTTGAATAAATGAGAGTAGGATCCCTGTCCTATGCTTCTGTGTTTACAGAAGTCAGAGCTAGAGGGGACTTTAAAATCAAGTCCAAGTCACTTGCCTGCCCCAGAATCTGATACAGTGCCTCACACATATTGGGATCTTAAAAATGTACTTGGTAACTTAAATACTATGATGTAAATATACATATACACTTGTTGATGGTGTGAAGGTGAACAAGTTGATGGGTAAGTTGCTTAACCTGGCGGTTAAATGGCTTCCTGGCTGGTTACATAGATGGGTGGATGGGTTGGACAGCTGGGAGCATGAATGGGTAAATGGGCAAATAGACAAGGAAGTGTACAGATGGAAGAGAAAGACTCGTTCGTATTTACTCTCTGATCTGATTCTTTTTTTTTTTTTTTTTTTTTTTTTGAGACAGAGTTTCACTCTTGTTACCCAGGCTAGAGTGCAATGGCGCAATCTCGGCTCACCGCA
>NW_022436976.1:31989338-32079417 GCF_009761245.1 Sapajus apella | reverse complement strand
GGTTTCACCATGTTGACCAGGATGGTCTCGATCTCTTGACCTCGTGATCCACCCGCCTCGGCCTCCCAAAGTACTGATTCATTTTTAAAGGAAAGGTCAAGGTGTTGATGGGCTCTCCTTAATGTCAGTGACAGAAAGCCACGCCCACTCCCATGAACCCAACGGAGGCAGTTCTGATTCACCTCTGCATAGCGTAGTGCAGAGCAGGGTACATGACAGGTGTGGCGAAGGTCTGCTGCTGAGTGACTTGGTGGATGGCAATATGGATGTTCTCACAGATGAGCATGAAGACGGAGTGGACAGCTGTATGGGTGAAAGCCTTACCGTTGGGAGACTGGTTGGTGGACAGGTGCAAAGGGACATGGGAGTCCCCATAGATGTACAGGATGGGAGAGAGGCACTTGCACAGAACAGGTGGGGTAAAGTACAAGTCACCAGAGACCTTTGCCCACATCACAATTTCCCTGAGGTTGCATGCTGCCCACACACTGACAGTCCACCAGCTGCAAACCCCGGCTGGGACTGCCCACTCAGCTTGGAAGAGAAGCCCCTTCTTTCTGAAGCCCCAAAGAATCCAGGGTGCTGCCCTAGGCTCCCCCAATCCCCCTAGACACCACCCATCTCCATCTCTGGGGGGCTTTCCAAATCATTCTTGACCTGGAGGCAACCCCCTCTAGATCATAATGAAATAAGTAGCCCATGGCCTTTCACATTTCACACCTAGGAGTTGGGCACAGCTGCAGGGCCATAGAGTGGAGTCCTGGGGACTGTGCAATATGATGGCCCTGGTCAGTTGTGCCACATCCTCTCACATGCTTTATCCTATTTCATCTTCACAACAAGCCTGAGAGGCAGGTGGTCTTAGACAGATGAAGAATTCAGCTCAAAGAAGTGAAGGGACTTGCCCAAGGTCACGCAGTCAGAGGGCCAGTCTTGCTGACTCCAAATCATGCACCCTGTTGCTTATAAATTCCTCCGGGGCTCTGTATCATTCTTCATAGAGACAATGGCACCTACTTCACAGGGAGGATGAGAGATTTTCAACAAGAAGAGCCTAGAATGGTCAGTCCTACCCCTCTGGCTGCCGGGGCTGGAGAACCCCTGGGAAGTGCCACCCGAGCGCCTCCTGCAGGCTCCCTGGCCCCAGGTGGCTGCGAAGCTCCAACACAGGGCCTGTCATGCTCGTGCAAACGCGGTGCCTCCTGCAGACCCCCAGCACATGTGGGAAGCCAATGCCAGGCACCCTCCCACGCATGTGAATGTTCCTAAACAGAGTAATTAGAGTGGTGTTTAGGTAACTTCTACACAGGCCCCCTAATCAGAATCACATGTGGGAAAGAGTTTGCAATGGTGGCCAAGCTGGAGGGGATGACCAGGCCCTCCCCAAACACAACTGCCACCCCTCTGCCTTCCTGAAGTTTCTGCGACTACACGCGCCACTCACATCCTATCATAGGCCAAAAGGAAAACGCTGGTGGGTCCAAGGCCAAGCCACCCACCAGCATCTCCACAGTCACAGCATGGCATACCCAAAGACAGACACAGAGTGGACCTTCGAGACCCTCTACTGGAACTGCCGTGTAAACCCCACAGATGAGGAAACTGAAAGAGGAACGTGATCACCACAACTGTGTGATCTCCACAGAACCCAGGCCTAACCATGTCCTTCCCGTGAGTGGAAGCCTCTATCATTACACAGGGTGTACATGTTTCAGAACATCACAATGGACCCCATCAATATGTACAATCACTATATGTCAATTAAAAGTGAAAGAAAAAAAGAAGGTAAAAGTTAAAATGTAAATAAATAAGTAAGTAAATAAATAAATAAAAGCCTCTGTGGCTTCCGACTGCCTCCAGGTTCAAGCTGACCTGCGTCAGCTTCTCCTCCAAGTGGGGAGAGCCCAGCAAGGAGCTCAAGCCCAGCAAGGAGCTCAGGCCCTGGAATCTGCCAAGCTAAATCCAGAGCACAGCTCTTTTATTAGTCCTTAAGCAAGTGACTTCACTTCTCCAAGCCTTAGTCTCCTGTCTTTTGAATGGAGATCACAATAGGGGAGTGAACTCTTTCATTCGTCCAATGGAAATCACTTGGTTCAGTGCGTGGCCTGTAGCACAACCTTCACAAGTAGTCATTGTTATCATGAACTCTTTCCCAAAAGAGCACTTGCTGTGGAGTCACGGAGCCATGAGTTTGGAGTCCAGTCCCTAGTCTGACTTGCTGTGCGGCCGTAAACAAGTCACCTAGGATCTCTGGGCTTTCATTTCCCATTCATCTAATCGGAAGGCAGGGCCTGATGATCCCTACGGGCCTCCTCTGGCGTGGCAGCCTGTGAGTCTGTGAGTCTGACAGGTTCTGGAAGGAGAGGCAAGACCCCAGCTCTGTTCTCATCCTTAGGCCATCATTCAAGGCCCAGCACAATTTCAGTCCAATCTTCTTTTCTGGCCCATTCTGGACACTTTCAGCCATTATTCAATTCGAGTCCAATTTTCATTCTGGCCCATCTCTGCTCTGGCAACACCAAGCTCCTCCCCACTTCCCAACACACCAGCTCCTTCCCTTCGACCAGGCCCTTGTACAGACAGTCTTTACCTAAAGCAGTGCTTCTCAAGCTTCGATATGCACACGAATCACCCAGAGACCTTGTGAAAATCGGATTCTAATGCAGTAAGTCTGGGGTTGAGGCTGAGATTCTGAATTTCTAAGAAATTCCCAGGCTATGCCAATACTGCTGATCCACAAACCACACATCAAATAGCAAAGACCCAGAAAGACTTCCTCCCTGCTCACCATCTAGTGAAGGGCTTCCTCATCAGTCAAAGCCTGGCTCCAGCAACCTGCTGCTGAGAAGACTGAATCTGCAGGTGACTCATAAAGGCCCTGCAGGTCTCCTGTGTGTACAACTGGTAATACCTGTGTAGCTCTGGTCGTAACAAGCAGGCTCCAAGTCCATATCCTTATCAGGAACCCTTTGAAGGCAGGGCCCAGCACAGGACTCTGTGGGAGGATTGCTTGGGCCCAGGAGATTGAGGCTGCAGTGAGCTATGATTACACAAGTGCAACTCCCACCTGGGTTGGGAGCAAGACCCTACCTCAAAAAAAGAGAGAGAGCCACACCACAGAGCAAAAGAGCAGTAAAGGAAAGAGATGAAGGAGAAGAGACCTTTAAAAACAGGGTGGGGATAGCTCCTAAGATGGTAGCTAACTTGCCCTGAAAGCCATTAGCTAATCCAGAGAGTGTAGACAGCCTCCCCCAGGAGGCTCACTTGCCCCTTCTGAGGCCTCCTGAGGGCCTCACCGGCCACCTGTGCCCTAGCTTTGGGGTGTGTGGCTGGACAGGGCAATTTCTAACACCTTTTCCCCATTTCCCTCCACTTTCTCCAACCTCTGCACTCTGCGCAAAGTAAAGTGAAAAAAGATACGAGAGAAACCGGAAACAGCAATTTGGGTTTTATCGTTAGAAATACAAACAAGGTCCAAAGTTAGCAGGAGACTGGGCTCAGCCTAAGAAAACAGAGGCACCACAAGCTCCAAGAACCACCAGCAAGTCATTCATCTTCTGAGTCTCAGCTCCCTCAGCTGCAAAATTACCAGAAGCCTCACAAGAGTGTTGAAAAGATTAAATGGGCTACATAAACAGGAGAACAGCACCTGATTATAGCTCGGGGTGATCCATAAATGGCCATTGCATTTCAACTGCAGAATGAGTTACCCTTTTATTGGATTTTTGTTTAAAAAAAAAAAATACTTTTTACCCAGTAACTCACCTGAGCCTTGTGGGAGCTGGGACATGGATTATCATTGCCATTTCACAGAAGAGAAAACTAAGAGATCTTCCATAGCCCGCCTGGTCCTCAAGGCAGTGAAAATTCCGATCCATGATAGTCTACCTCTTGGCATCCCCATCTTTTCCACTGTACCAGCTAAGGGCAGCATCAAAACTAAGGCTCACATGAGATTAACAAGAAGTGCACTTTTTCCAACAAATACTAACTAAGCCTCTCTTTTTTTTTGCTTTTTGCTTTTATTCCTCCTCTTTTAGACCAAGCCTCTTCAGAGGCTGTGCCAGGCCTTGTACTAAGATGAGATGAATGAAGCGTGGCGCTGCTCCCTGGGGAGATGGACACCCAGTGTGACCGTCACTGAGATGGACAGGGCAGCAGGATGTGCCACCCACTTGGATTCTGGGCCTCCTGTGCAGCAAACACTGCTTTAGGCCCTGGCAAGGCCCTGCTTCCCATGGACTTCACCTTCTTCAACTCAAGTCTTCACTCTTTTCTTAAATTTATTTTTATTTATGTCTTTATTTATTTGAGACAGAGTCTCACTCTGGAGTG
This sequence comes from Sapajus apella, assembly GCF_009761245.1. Taxonomy (NCBI): domain Eukaryota; kingdom Metazoa; phylum Chordata; class Mammalia; order Primates; family Cebidae; genus Sapajus; species Sapajus apella. The sequence goes on along the minus strand of NW_022436976.1, from coordinate 32,075,082 downwards.
CAATGGCGCAATCATACCTCACTGCAGCCTTGACCTCCCACACTCATGCAATCCTCCTGCCTCAGCCTCCCAAGTAGTTGAAACTACAGGCATATGCCACCCCACCTGGTTAATTTTTTTTCAACTTTTGTAGCAACAAGTTTTCACTATGTTGCCCAGGCTTGTCTCAAACTCCTGGGCTCAAGCAATCTGCCCACCTCAGTCTCCCACAGTGCTGGGATTACAGGTGCAAGCCACCATGCCTGGCCAAGTCTTCATTCTTGAGCAAAATAACACAAAGAAACTGGGTGATCAGAGAAGGCCCTTCTGGGAGGTGATATTTAAGCAGAAAAGTCCAGAGTCCAGCATGGGCAGATGAGCACACCAGGCGGAGGGAACACGCCATGCAAAGGCCCTAACGAGGGGATGAGCTCCCTGTGCCCATGGAAAGCTCAATGTGGCTCAAGTGTGGCAAGGGAGGCAGGGTCCTGTGAAGGGCAAGCAGGGACACTGCATTTGGCTCAGAGTCCAGGGCAGAAGAGAGGGCAGACAGAGGACTTTCAACAGAGACACTGTCAAACGACTGACATCTTAAGTCACATTTACAGAAGCTGCTGGGTACAGCACACAGAGAGGCAAGGGTGGCAGCTGCGAGACCAATGAGGAGACTCCTGCGACCACTCAGACCAGGCAATGTGCACAGGTTTGGGACTGAGGCAGGGACGCTGGCAGCAGGCAGCGAGAAGGAGCTGCTGGTGCAGGGAGACAGCCAGGGCCCACCAGGAATGGTCACTGTGCCTGATGTTACTGGGGGCACAGGTGAGCTGAATGCCGACAGGGTGACTAGGTCTGGCCCCATGGAGGCTGTGGAGGATCTGGCAAGAGCAGTCAGTGGACTGAGGAGGACAGAGAATGAGAAGTGAGGGAAGAAGGGCTGCAAACAGAAGTGGAGAACCAGGCAGTGGCAGGAGGGGGTGACACGCAGGAAGGCATGGTGGCTTTGCTTTTTGAGCCGGCAGGTCCTGGAGCACAGCTGTAGGGCAGTAGGAATGACCCCTGGAGAGGGCAAGAGTCGCACTGCAGGGGAGGTCACTGTAGAAGCACAGCCTCCAAGGAAGAGGGAGGGTGGATGCAAAGAGCCTGGGATGGTTTGGCTGTTGATAAAGGAGGGACATTGCTGGCTCCGCAGAGGAGGGGGAGGCAGGGCTTGGAGAGCATTCGCCAGAGCTCGGAACTCCCAGATACAGGCTGGGCTCTTTTGGGGTGCTGTGTCTCCTCTAGCACCATTTGACAGATAGCTACAGGAGGTTTGTCTTAACCAGGCTAGAGGCCCAACAGTGAAAACAACAGCGGGGAGGGAGGCAGGAGGTGGAGGGTGTTTGAGGAGGTGTGATTACAATGAACACTAAGCTGGGCAAGGAAGGCAGTGAGGACACGGGGGTGATCAGTCAGGGAAAGGGGAGGGTCGGTAGATCTGACATCCTTGTAAGGCCAGAGAGTCGTCACCAGCATGTGAGGAAAACCCCCAACTTGAAAGAAGGTCAAACAATCAACAGGTGGAACTCAAATGAACTGAATGGAAAACAGGAACACAGGGAACAGGAAAAAGATGGTTTAAAATCCTAAAAATCTCCTCAGAGAGGTATGGTAAGATACTGCATCCATAAATGGAGACAGAATGCATAAAAGTGCTTTTGCAATCTAAAAATAACTAAAATAAAAAAGAAAATAGGGAAAAGAGTCAAAGAAACTCTCCGAAGACAGATCAAAAAGACAGAGAGCTAGGTATTATAAAAACATAAGAAATGTAGAGGATCAACACAGAAAATCAAACCAGCAACTGGGGGAAAGCAGCAGTAGAGAAATCGTATGAAAACAAATTTCAAAGAACTAGTACTCTGTCTAGAAGTCATGAGTCTCCAGAAACAGTGGGCCCACCAAGTACCCAGTCCAATGAATGGGAAAACCCCACATCAATAGAAAATTTCAGAACACCAGAGATAGACAGAAAATTCATAAACCATCTAGAAAATTGATGGGGTAGAGTGGGAAAAATGCAGAATCTAGACCAAATATCAGAAATTGGCACGGCATTGGACTTCTCAACAGCAATGTGGGAAGCCAGAAGACAATGAGATTTTCTCTTCAAAATTCTTAACAGGATCCATCTGATGCTAGACGGCCCGAGTTCAAATCCTAGGCCTGCCACTTACCAGCTGTGATCACAGCCAAGGTATTTACCTCACTGAGTCTCAGTTTCCTCATCGATAAAATGGGCATAATAATAATCTCTATCACTTCTTTGATGTGAGGATGAATTAACCTATCTAAAGCAGTGAGGACAGTACCTGGCACGTGGTAAGCATTTAAAGTTTCACTCTTATTAAAATAAGCCAGCCACACTATCCATCAGCAATGAGAGAGCTTCAGACATGCATACCTACTCACCTTTCTCAGCAAGCCATTGCAGGATACGCTCCAGCAACTTATGGGGTTAAACCAAGAAAAAGGAAAAGACAATGCAAAGAACATTTCCCCTTTCAGGGGGTGCCCAGCACCTGAACACACTTATTCTACTAGGAAAATTACTCACCTTATAAGGCAAAACCCCCGCTTCACCCAACACACACACACGCACACACACACACACTAAAAATGTCAGATCCTGCAGATCCTCTGTTTCTGCTTAAATGTCACCCTAGCCTGACTGCACTGTAACCCAGCAGGCCTCCATTACCCATCCCTGCCTTCTCTTCATAGTCTGCATAGCCTGTGCCATCACTTGGTAAACTTTAGATTTAACTTGTTTACTTCATTATGGTGTCTCCCCAACTCTTGAATGTAAGCTTCAAGAGTGTAGACATTTTTGCGTAGTTGCTTATCTTCCCAGCATCTAAAAGAGTGCCTAGCTCATAACAGGTGCTTAACAAAAATTTAAGAAAAAAAAGTTGCTTTCCAAGTCTCCCATGCAGCCAAGGTACAGGCACATGACGTAGGCTCTGCCAATGCGAAGCATCCACCCAGACCATGATTCCAGAGAGATGGCTCCGGTCCACTCTGGAAAAGGTGACAACAGAGAAGTCAGCTACCGCCCCCACTACAGCAGCAATGCAAGCTGTGCCATGGAACCCAGTGGCATTTTCATTGGACAGCCCTGTGGTGGGATTTGGGATAAGGTTCTTGGCTATGCAATTTCCAAGCCTGGTTCTCCAGTCTTACAGGAAATTCTGAGAGCCACTCAGCATCGTTTTAATAAAATCTCTTCTCTGCCTAAATCAGTCAGTTTGTGATATATAGTAAACCAGAATTTGGGGGACACAGGAGAGTTTTGAAGAGAAGCCACAGAAGGTCTGCAGGGCATAGATGTGCACTCCAAACCGGTTTGCACTGCGGGAGAGATGAAACTGAGAGAAACTAAGAGAAAATTCACAGGAATTTGACAGACCAATGGAATATCTGGGGGGAAATGGTAACAGCCCCATATAAAATATAAAATATAAAACTAAGTAAATGAAAAACAGAGGTCATATGTAACCTCACGAAAACAAAAGGATGTACTAGAAAGGAAAAGTTCTGATGGTACATGACTTGATTTGATATCCTGTTCCAAACATTACCACCATGCTGAAGAAGTAGACTCCAGAGGGTGCTATAGAAACAGCTTTACCATCCCCAGCCCAGGCCACTACCACTGTCCCTTCTAAAACTCCATCTGCAGCCTTGTTCCCCATCCCCGCCCCTACTCCTATGAAGTCTGTGGAAGTCTGGAAGTTCCCTTAACTCTGCGGATCATTCCTAAATCATAAACAATCGTCCAGACTCTTTTTAGTCCCCAAAACAGTCTCACCTTAGTAATTAAGATGTCTTGACGGCTGGGCATGGTGGCTCACACCTGTAATCCCAGCACTTTGGAGGCTGAGGCAGGCGGATCATGAGGTCAGGAGATTGAGACCATCTTGGTCAACACGGTGAAAACCCGTCTCTACTAAAAATACAGAAATTAGCTGCGTATGGTGGTTCAGACCTGTAATCCCAGCTACTCAGGAGGCTGAGGCAGGAGAATCGCTTGAACACGGGAGGCGGAGGTTGCAGTGAGCCAAGATCACACCACTGTACTCCAGCCCAGGCAACAGAGCAAGACTCTATCTCAAAAAAAAAAAAAAAAAAAAATGTCTTGTCCAGATTAACAATCTCAACTCTGACCTTCACAAATGGTCAAACTTCCCTCCCCTCGGGCCTGCCAGGGTCAATGTCTCAGACCCCTGACCCTGTCCACTGGAGCGCTTTGGACTCGCATGCTTAGTGTCCACTGTGTTCCCCGGCCACTTCTATGGGGTCCCAGGGAGCTCCCCTGGTTGGCAGGCACCCTCATGCATCCTGTGGGACACTTCCAGCTTCTCACCTCTACCTGGCAAGAAGCTCTCTTGGGCAGGATCCGTTTGAAAACAACCACTTTTCGGGTCCCTTGAACACAGCCTCTGCTCCATCATTAGCAGAAACAGTGCAGCCACCTTTCCTCCCTCTGCCACTAGGCAGGGGCTCCAACCACAGCCTTTTGTGTTCCATATTTCCAGGCATGGATCAAATGCATCACTGCCCAGCTTCTGGGGCTGTGCCCAGTTCTCTGAGTGTTCCTCTTAGAGCCCTTCTCTCTTGAGTTGAGGTAAGGAAAAAGTGTCCCTTTCCTGCCCACCTGGCATGGGAGAAGAAAACATCACAGCTTCTCAACAATTCTCTCTGAAGAAATCCTCTCTGTGGGCTCTTCTACCTCAACCCTTTCATATCCTCAAAGCATGTGCCGGGTAAGGATCTCAAAATCAGAGTTGAGTTTATGCACTTGAAATCCTGCTTTGGCATGCAGTGGGCATTGCCTACTGTTAATATCCATTGTCTTAGGACTCGGCCAGACCCACAATGCCTACATTAATACCCCGTTACACGTAGTCCCAGCGGGACACTGCTTTACCCCAAGAATTGTGATGCAGCTGGGGCAGAAGGAAGGAGGGAGGGGTAGTGCAAGTAAGACAGGGGTGGAGTAGGAGCTGAAGAAAATGAAATCTTCTGTGGAGAAAGGAGAATGCTCAGACATTGCTTGTGGGAATGTAGGACAGCCATTATGGAAAACAGTATAGGCCAGGCACGGTGCCTCATGCCCGTAATCCCAGCACTTTGGGAGGCTAAGGCGGGTAGATCGCCTGAGGTCAGGAGTTTGAGACTAGCCTGACCAACATAGTGAAACCTCTTCTCTACTAAAAATACAAAAAAATTAGCCTGGCGTGGGGCGGGCGCCTATAATCCCAGCTACTTAGGAGGCTGAGGCAGGAGAATCACTTGAACCCAGGTTGCAGTGAGCCGAGATCATGCCATTGCAGTCCAGCCTGCGCAACAAGAGCGAGACTCCATCTCAAAAAAAAAAGCATAGAGGTTCCTCAAAAAATTAAAATTAGAGCTACCCTATGATCCAGCAATCCCATTGCTATGCAAAAATCCAAAAGAATGGGAAATCAGTATATCTGAGGCTGGGCACAGTGGCTCACGCCTGCAATCCCAGCACTTTGGGAGGCTGAGGCAGGTGGATCACCTGAGGTCAGGAGTTCGAGGCCAGACTGGACAACATGGCGAAACGCTGTTTCTACTAAAAATACAAAAATTAGCTGGGCATGTCCCCATGCGCCTATAGTCCCAGCTACTCAGGAGGCTGAGGCAGGGGAACTGCTTAAATCCAGGAGGCGGAGGTTGCAGTGAGCCAAGATCATGCCACTGCACTCCAGCCTGGGCAACAGAGCAAAGTTCTGCCTCAAAAAAAACAAAACAGGATATCTACGTCACCATGTTTATTACAGCACTATACTCAATAGCCAAGAAGGGATCAACCTAAGTGTCCATCAACAGACAAATGGATAGAGAAAATGTGGTATAAATACACAATAGAATATTATTCAGTCACAAAAAAAGAATGAAATTCTGTCATTTGCACCAACAGAAATGGAGGTGGTTATAAGTGAAACAAACCAGACACAGAAAGAAAAATATTGTATGTTTCTCATACTCATACATGGGAGCTTAAAAAGCTGTTCTCATGGAGGTAGAGGGTAGAATGGTCGTTACCAGAGGCTGGAAAGGGTGAGGGGAAGAAAAGAAGAGAAGTTGGTTAATGGATACAAAAATAGGCAGAAGAATAAGATCTAGCATTTGGTAGTACAGTAAGGTGACTATAGTTAATAGTAATAGTTCAGAATAGCTGGAGGAGAGGAACCGGAATGTTCCCAACATAAAAAGGGGGTGAATGTTTGGGATGATAGATGTCCTAATTGTCCCCTTCAATCATTACACATTGTATGCATGTATCAAAATACCACGCCTGCTCCAAAAATACGTACAACTATTATATATCACTTTCTTTTTTAACTTGGATCACAGGTGCTTTATGTAAAGGTCTATCTCAATTTACGTGTGGCAGCACAAAATAAAGCACCAGATCGTGACACACCACTTCCATCGCAAGCGGTCGAATCCAACATCCAAAACCCAGCGAGCAGCCAAACAGTGCAACCTCCGGGCCTCTCACTCGGACTCCAACAGGGTCAGCACGTTGCCCTCGCGCAAGAGCCTTTTACATTGCGGATGCTGGAGCGGCTCGTGTCGTCCATAAATTCCACGCGCACCTGCGTGCACTGAGGACGGGTCCTGCCCAGGACCTTGGTGACCCTGGCCAATTTGACAGGCGGCACGCGGCTGGTATCCATGATGGCGGCTCGGCGGCGGTCTGGCGGAGCTATATATCATATTTTAAAAAGAAATAAACGAGGTTCTGAGCCTTGGCAACATAGTGAAACTCCTTTACTACAAAAAATACAAAATTATCTGGGCATGGTGGCGTGTGTCTGTGGTCCCAGCTACTCTGCAAGCTGAGGTGGAAGGATCACTTGAGCCCAGAAGGTCCGGCTGCAGTGAGCCGAGATCACGCCACTGCACTCCAACCTGGGTGACAGAGCAAGATCCCATCTCATTAAAAAAAAAAGTTTCTGGCACACAGTAGGTACTCTGTAAAAATATATTAAATGACTGAAAGAAACAAACAAAAATCACTTTTTAAAAAATAAATTTTTATTTATAAAATAATTTTTTTATAAAATAAAAATCATTTATTAAATGACTGAAAGGAAAAAAAAAATAAATCCTCATGTGTCATAATAGGAAGCCAGTAGCCAGTTAAGTATACTTGATCTAGAAACGGAGCAGAAATCTTATTTAGGGCGGCCTAATCCCGGCTCTACCGCTCACCAGCTGAACGTCCCTTTCCTCCACCACATTTGTTTCTTCATCTGCAAATCGGGGATAGTAACAGCAACTCCTTCCTAGGGCTGCTGGGAGAACGACAGGAATTATGTTTGCAAGGCACGTGGAGCATGCTTGGACGGTAAACGCGACAGGGTTACCTTCCACTGTTTTGTTTTTTTTTGTTTGTTTGTTTTTGTTTTTTTTGAGACAGAGTTTCGCTCTTGTTACCCAGGCTGGAGTGCAATGGCGCGATCTCGGCTCACCGCAACCTCCGCCTCCTGGGTTCAGGCAATTCTCCTGCCTCAGCCTCCTGAGTAGCTGGGATTACAGGCACGCGCCACCATGCCCAGCTGATTTTTCGTATTTTTAGTAGAGACGGGGTTTCACCGTGTTGACCAGGATGGTCTCGATCTCTTGACCTCGTAATCCGGCCACCTTCCACTGTTTTTATTTGTGTAACTGAGATGTACAGAAGAAAATGCCAGAAAAAAATGACTGAGGTGAAGATCAGGCTGTTGTGTTATCCAGATGCACACACCTGGTGCCCCCTGGAGGTGGGCACCATAGCAGCCCTGGCCGAAGGCAGCTGCCTCTCCGGAGGGTGACAGTGGAGAGGGGGGCTCTCTAAAGCCTTATTTTATTAGGTGATTTTAAAAACTATGTTTGGCATTATTTTGCTAAAAATAAAAGTTTATTTTTAGAATGTTAATAAAACAAGCTCCCGCAATAGTAATAATAATAAACGATGGGACTTGGTGAATTACAAAAAGAAAGCAATGAAGGAAAAGACAAAAGAAAATCTTGGAAATACGACATAAAATTCAATTTTTTATTCCAAAATCATCATAAAAATGTATTAAGACAGCAGACTCATAAAAATATTAGTAACAAATATGATCAACAAAGGCATTAACATCCTTAATGACAGCACTTTAAAAAATCTCAATTTTAAAAATTTTATAAGTAAAATATTCAGATGCCCAACATAAACAACAATTTGCAAAAGAGGAGATAAGAACTCTGAATCAACACACAATATCTGTTTGATCATACTAATAATCAAACAAATATGTATAATAATAACCAGATGTTATTTCCATCTTCAAACTGGGAAAATTTTGAAACACTGGTGAAGATACAGTGCTCTGAGACAGCAATGCCTGCAGCTGTGAAAATCAGTGTACCCTTCCCAAAGAGCTATGTGGTAATATGTGTTAAATGTTACCACCCTATAGCCTAGTAATTTCCACTTCTGGGAATCTATTCTTCAAAAATAATCAGAAACGTAAATGAAGATTACTATATAAAGATATTCACTGCAGCATTAGCTTTACTGGGGGGAAGTTGAAAATTCTGAACCATTATGCACATGCAAGTAATATATATACATATTTGTATTCACATAAACTATCTCTGAGAAGCCAGACAAAAGAGAGAAGAGGAAGGCTCTCCCTAAGGGCCCTTTGTGGACCTTCTAAATTTTGGACAATTTTAATGTCTCACCCATTCAAAACACTTCAAAAAATTTAATAAAACATAATATGCAGGCCAGGTGTGGTGCCTCACTCCTATAATCCCAGCACTTTGGGAAGCCAAGGTGGGAGTATTGCTTGAGCCCAGGAATTCAAGACCAGCCTTGGCAACATGGTAAAAACCCGTCTCTATAAAAAAAAAATTAGCCAGGCGTAGTGGCATATGCCTGCAGTCCCAGCTACTTGGAAGGCTGAGGTGGGAAATCGCCTGAGCCTGGGGAGGAGGAGGCTACAGTGAGCTGTGATTGGGCCACTGCACTTCACCCTGGGTGACAGTGAGATCCTGTCACAAAAAAAAAAAAAAAAAAAAAAAAACACAGTAGGTCAGGCGCAGTGGCTCACGCCTGTAATCCCAGCACTTTGGGAGGCCAAGGCACGTGGATCACTTGAGGCCAGGAGTTCGAGACCAGCCTGTCCAACATGGTGAAACCCCATCTCTACTCAAAATACAAAAATTAACTGGGCATGGTGGAGCATGCCTATAATCCCAGCTACTCCAGAGGCTGAGGTGGAAGAATCACTTGAACGTGGGAGGCAGCGGCTACACTGAGCTGCGATTGAGACGCTGTACTCCAGCCTGGGTGACAGAGTGAGACTCTGTCTAAAAAAAAAAAAAAGTAATATGTTTCTGAATGTCTACAAAGGATGTTAATAACACAGAAAAAGTTTATTATGTTCAATGTTAAGTTTCTTATTTATTTATTTATTTTTATTTATTTATTTATTTATTTTTTTTTTTTTTTTGAGATGGAGTCTCACTCTGTCACCCAGGCTGGAGTGCGGTGGCTCAGTCTCAGCTCACTTCAACCTCCACCTCCCGGGTTCTTCAAGCAATTCTCCTGCCTCAGCCTCCCGAGTAGATGAGATTACAGGCGCACACCACTACACCCAGCTAATTTTTGTATTTTTAATAGAGACAGTGTTTTGCCATGTTGGTCAGGCTGGTCTCAAACTCCTGACCTCAGGTGATCTGCCTGCCTCAGCCTCCCAAAGGGCTGGGATTACAGGCGTGAGCCACCGCACCTGGCCTTAAGTTTAAATGTAAGTATGTAAGACTATATTCAGAATGATCTCAACGATGCAAAACTATACTAATACACAGACAAGCGTAGAAGAAAGACTAAAAAGAAACCTACCAAAATGCAAACAGTAATCATTACTGAGGGTGAGATTCCAAGCAAGTATTATTTATGTCTTTCCATGTTTGCATGCTTTCTAAAGCTTCTACAGTAAGTATATAGTACTTACATGTGTGGAAAAAATAAAGAGTATTAAATTAAATTATCTTTAAAGGGTCAGCCACTTCCCAAAGAAGGACTAGGAATAAAAACTAAGTAATTTGTTAAAAGTCAGGAACCCACAAGAGTAAACCAATATTCTGCCATTCCCATCTAAGCTGCTGCTCAGGGCACTGTCAGCATGTTTCCAGTTCCAGCAATGAGCTGGCTCTGGGATACCCACTAAGGAACCAGCAGAAGCCTCCCACCTGGGCCAGCCACTCAAATGCCACCTCTCATGGAAGAGTGCCCTCATGTCTCTTGTCAGTGCTGTCTTATGAACACTCTGAGAATAGGACAGACCCTAGGACTCATATGCACATCTCCAACAGGAGGCAGGCCTAGTGACCAGCATGCCAGCCCCATCTCAATGCTTCTACGGCCATCTGCTCAGCCTCTCAACTGGAGGCTCTCCAAGGCGGATGCCAGGGATGCCAGAGAGCCTAGCATGTGACAATAGTGTTAGGAAACAGGTGAGGAACAAATGAATAAATTAAAGAATGATATTCCAGACTAATGCTGTCCAACAGAACTTTCTGTGATGGAGGAAACGCTTTATATTTGCATTTTCCAATATGGTAACTACTAGCTAGCCACGTGTCTGCTGAGCATTGAAATGTACCTGGTATGACTGGGAAACTAAATTTTAAATTTTATTTAATTGTAATTCATCCAGATAGCCACAAGTGTTCTTGTGAAAAAGCAAACATCACAAGGTAGTTTTAAGATTAAACAGGATGATCTTTTATTTTATTTTTAGAGATAGGGTCTTGCTCTGTCACCCAGGCTGGAGTGGCTTGATTACAGTTGACTGCATCCTTGAACTCCTGGACTCAAGTGATCCTCCCCCTCAGCCTCCCAAGCAGCTGGGATTACAGGTGCATATCACCACACCCAGCTAATTTTTAAATTTTAAAAGTAGAGACAGACTGTCACTATGTTACTCGGGCTGGTCTTGAACTCTTGGCTTCAAGCAATCCTCCTGCCTCAGACTCGCCAGTAGTTGGGACTACAGGTGCATGGCTATTAAGATGATTCATTTTTAAAAAGATGATTAGTCCAGTGCCTAACAGTACTCAATAAATGATCTCTGTGAGATAATGAAAAAAATGAAGAGGAGGAGGAAAAGCAATGGGAAGAGGGTCCCCAACAGCCCCACCTGCTCAGCCAACATCAAACAATGGGAATTTACTTGTCTCCATCCCCCACCCCACCCCCAGCAAATAGCTCTTCAGTATTCTGAGTGCATAGCAGTGAGAGCCATGGAGAGAGTGGGAATGGGAGGAATGGAGAGGGAGAGGTATGAAGCTGGGACAGGAGAGGCCCTGCAGACTTGCCGAAGGAGGAAAGCTGCTGGCCTCTATTGCCTGACACAGTAAGGGGGTATTCACTCCAAGAAGAATGCTTAAGCCAGCAGAATCGACAACAGGTGCAAGAAAAGTGCTTCCCAAGGCAGTCCCCAGGCCCAGGATTTAACACTCTGTCCAGTGTCCTGTAGAGGGCTGCTCTGCAAACTCAAGTTTGACCAGTCCTTCGAGTTCCCAATCATTAGTCATCTAGAGAGCCCTTTCCCACCCTACCTCACTGATCCTTACACTAGCCTGGCCAGAGAAGGGAGCACCTATTTCCATTCTACAACTCAGCAGACCAAGGCTCGGTGAGATTGTCTGAGGTCATGAGGCTAAGACTGGCTGGTGAACTCTAGTCTGCCTAGGACAGACATAAATGATAAGGCGGTGATGCTGCAGAGAGGGCTGGAAACTCAGCCAGCCTGAAGGGGGAAGCTGCGAACACCTGCCCTTCTCGGGCTCTGAGCTCCGAGAAGCAAGGGCTCCGTCTCTTGGTTCTCCACGGTGTCCTAGGGCAGAACCCAACACTGGGAGCATCCTATAAATATGGATGAACCAACCAACCACCAGACAAACACAGGTACAGCCATTCCAGTTTTCAGGCTAATTTCACATACTTCATCCCATCTGCCCCTAACAATTGGCCAGACAGGGATCACTCTCCCATTTTACAAATGGGGAACTGAGGCTCAAAAACTGAGAGCCACTCAGGGTTGCTGTACTGAAAATCTGCTTGGAGAACTTCCCAGGAAGCCTCGCCTTGACTGGAGAGGGGCAGAGTAATCCTGCCAGGGTCCTGTGTTCTTTCTATTCTCTGGTCTATCCTCTATCAGCAAGTCAGAGATGTGTTCATGACATACCCTGCCTCCAAGAAGCCCACAGTTTCATGGGGAAGGAAAAATGAACCCAAGCATCTGGAACACCTGACTCTTCCATGACAGAATGAGTGGCAAACAGCAGTCAGACAATGAAGGAGGGACAGGTTAATTCTGGCTGGAGGAGGAAGGATTTTGACTGTGATGAGATGGAACGCCCAGTAGGTAGCAAGGCGTGGAGAAGGGGCAGGTGGGCCAGCAGCTGACACCTGCCAGCTCTAGAACTCCCGGCATTTAGCCTCTCCAGGCCTCAGCTTTGTCATCTGTAAAATAAGGATGCTAACACCCACTTCACAAGGAGTGAATATAGAAATAATTAATGGCCTCATGGGACATCTACTCACGGCGGGGCTCAAGAAATGGAAGCCACTGTATTACTGCAAGGCTGGCCAGGCATGGGGACATGGGGAGTAGGACAGTCCTGGCATCATAGGTTTAAGAGGAAGAATCAAGGTAATTCCATTGGATATTAGAGTCTGACAGCAACTCCCCACCCAATAAACCAGGGAAGAGGTGGAGGTGTGCCTCCTGACCCACTCCACAGACAACCCCCATCCTTCTGGACACCACAGGCTGAACAGGCATCTTGGACCGACCCAGGACCAGGACCTGTCAGATGTGCTGAGGCAGCCCACACCCTGCCTCCCCAACCCCTATCCCTAGGGGAAACCACCATGCCCACCAACCAAACCTGCATCCTCCATCACTGCAGTTCAAGCCTCAGTTTGACCCCAAAGTGCTTATTATTGTAATTATACCAAAAATATTTAAAAAGCAGAGTCTGGCAATAGAGTACTGCAGTGTAGAGGAGAAAATATCAGAGAGAGTCAGGCCTGGGACCTAGCCCAGCTCTCCACTCACAAAGACCAACAACAACAGCTCACCTCTGGTACGTACCTGCTGTGCTCTAGCCCCTGAGCTATGTGGTCTATGGACACTCATCTTAATCCCCCTAGAAACCCATGAGACAGGAACTATCTCCACTTTTCAAATGAGGAAGACTGGGACTCAGAATTTGATGAACTTGCCCAAGGCCTAGCAGGTGATGTCATCAGGATCCAAACTCAGCTCTGGCTCTAAAAGCCATGTACTGCCTTTGCACAAGTCACATGGCCTCTCTGAACCTTAGTCTTCACATCTACCCAAAGAGGGCTCGAATGAATAACATGATTTCGGGAAAGCTTTACAGTTTACAAAGCCCACAATGGTGCCTAGAGAAGGGCCAGGAGGCCAGTACATCCCCCAGGGGCTCTAAGCCTGTCCTGGAGTGGGGATCTTGGGTGTGGACACTAATCGCCACCACAGCAGGGTTGCCAAGAGCTACCATCCTCTGGCTCCCAGCTCTCAATTCCAACACTTGGTCCAAGGTTCCTCTTTATCTTAGAGAAATCTGGGTATGACGTGTAGCAACCACTAGTATCTGCTCTTTAAGCCACAAGATGAGACACATGTCATATCACTTGGGGCTTTGTCTGAAAGGGAGGACAAGCATGTGACAGAAAGCGCCAATCCCGGCCAACAGGCCAATGGCCAATCACTGCAGGACAGTCATCAGGCCCCAAGCTCCTCCACCTGGCCCCTGGCCTGGCGGCTCCAAAGGCTTACAGCCAGAGAGCCTGCAAGCCCTGAAGCCAATCCTTCCCAGAAGGAGGGGAGAGGGAGGCCCAGCTGGGTGAGACTTCCCCAGGGTCACTAGCAATTAAGGGACAGACCTTATTTTGAAGAGCCCAAGACAGTGTTGGAAAGAGAACATGATGGTATCTGCATGTGAGAACTCATGTAGAATTCACTGGCATCTCAGCACCATAAGACAGGGCAAGAAAAAAAAAGAATTTACTAGCATCTCACATGTGCTGAGAGCTTACCATATGTTCAGCCTTGCAGGAAAAACAAGAACATCAAACACAGCTCCTCCTTTACAGGCTACAGGCTCCTTGAGGGCAGGGACTGGGCTGTAGTACATTCCCAAACTTCCTGGACACTCACTTGGAGCCAGCCCTGGCCCTGTGCTGGCCATACAGGGTTCAAGAATACAGAAGTAAATAGGAAATTGCCCTTGTCTTCAAGGATGCAGAAGTAAATAGGAAATTGCCATTGAGTATGACCAGGGCTATGGCAAAAGGAAGGGTAGAAAGAAAGGGAAGACTTTGAAGAGGAGGTGGTATTTGAGCTGGGCCTTAAAGAATCAGTAGGGTCAATCTGGTGGAATGGAAGGGAGGGAAAGCCCTTCCAAGAAGTTCTGTTTACCATTTACATGGTAGTCATAGCAATAACAATCATTATAATCCCGAGATTAATTGACTATTTACCATGTGCCAATCTCTGTTCTTAAGCACTTATAAATATGTTAACTCATTCCACCCTCACAACAGACTTTGCAGATCATTACTATTATTATCCTCATGTCACAGACAAAAAAAATTGAGATCCAAAAAGCTCCCTAACTTGCCAAGGTCCCCAAGTTAATACACAGAACCAGGATTCAAACCTAGTGGCCTGGTTCCACACCCACAACCTCAGGACCCTATACACTTCTCAGATATGAACTTCATGCCAGCCTTTGTACTGGACACAAGAATACAAAGATGAATCTTTGAATATCATCTATTTTCCCATTTGTTCCAAAATGATTTAAGAAGGCACAAAGATGACTAAGAAGAAGCTCACAGATTATAAGGAAAGAAGGACAGGTAAAGAGAAAATTCCAGGTCTGAGGATGCATAAGGAAAAGTCTGCTGCCGCGAGCAGACATCAGCAAGAAATGGAACTGGCCCGGCACGAAAGCCTTGAACACCAGATCTAAGGGCTCAGATTTTTCCCATTGGCCAGCTGGCTGTCAATCTACATGTCAAGTGTAATTTCGCAGTTCTTTAAAGCATGTACCAAAGACTATCTGTAGGACAAATCAATGTCTCTACAGGTGTGTGTAGATGCTGCCATGGTGGATAAAGTACATACCAACTTAAAAGAGCTCTTTAAATTAGCAGATACCTAAACCTCATTAGGTATCTTCTGCTTCAAGAGATACTAAAAGTATAGCTGCTCCCATATAGGAAAGATTTTTGTCCTTATATTTAGAACATGTGGATACCCCTGCTGTCAGGGATGGGAGGCAACACAGAGGTTTTAAGCGAAAAGTTCTAAGGATTCAAGGTCTGGGATTTTTGCTCCGAATCCACCCGCGAACCCCTCCTCACCAGGCCCCTCGATCTGTTTGAAATCATCCGTTTGAAGGCCCAAAGAAGAGCCTGCCCCAGCGAGAAGCCCTAGCACGGAGATATTCTCACAAAGAGCGCTACGTAAGTACAAATGACTGTTTGATCAATCATTTGGCCTCAGCGTGGGATTTGGTTAAAATTAAAGCCATCGGGGGGGGGGGGGGAGAACGGGGGGGGGGGCGGGGAGGAGACAAGCAGGCGGGAAAAAGACCCACCCCCCCCCAAAAAAGCATTGTTAAACTATAACGGGTAAAAACAGTAAAGTTCCTGCTGTTATTTCAGCCTAAGCCACTTAATCCATCAGCACATAAAGCAACTTATTTTATGACCTTTTCCCTTTAAAAAATAAATCAGAAGACGATGCCTTGAATTCAGATATCTCTGAAACACACTACTCATCCCTCCCAGTGAAATATCCTGTTTCATAAACCTTCTTCAAGATACTTGAAACTGCAGATCACTAAATGCCTTGCTTTAGGCATCTGACATTCCAGAGAATTAATATTTAAACTTATTATAGGAAAAAAGAATTGAGTTTGGTTGAAGCATGAAATATTTAATAGTGTCTCCAAGTTAGAAACCCTATTTTGTTTCACACTGGAAATGCCAACGTTATTACCTGAGCTTCGCACTCAAATAAGATAAAACACAAAGGCAATCTTGAGATTAAACCTACAATTACAGCCGTTTTCCCCAGAGAGACGGGGAGTGAGACAGGTTTGAGGAGTGGAAGTGACTGCATTTCATTTTTACGATATGCTTAAAATTATATTATCATTCTCTGCCTTGAGGGTTGGACTTGAGACTGCTGAAGCTACTTAACCACCGAAAACGGTGTCAAAATCAGTGACTCCGCAGAGGCCTATTCTCAAGCTCTTTAAACCGTGGTAGTCTTGGAATGGGCCCACTGATGGGCAAAACTCCGTAACTTTCTCTGCTCGCTAGGACAAAAGTATTAAGTGGTTTAGGACAAAAATTAAGCTTCAATTGACACAGTGGATCCTGGCAGCCTCTGCCGGCACGTGTAATTTATTTACGGGGTTGGAAAGTTGGCAAAATACATCATCAACTCTTACACAAACTTCTACTAGGTATTAAATACCCAACCCTCTGAGAAGTAATTCATATAGTCCAGCAGCGTTCCAAAATAAACCCAATCTCCAGCCCTCTGGAGAGCTTAAAACAGCAAATGGGATCTGTATTTTTCAAGTCAGGTTTATAGTACTCCCTGGTTTCTTGCTAAAGCCCGATTTCTAGCAAACCTGTTATTTAAAAACAAAAGTAACATCTAACAGAGTAATCTGGTTGCTAAAAAGACACAAATAGGAACAGGCTGGGCCGCATGGCAAGCAGGGCCATCCTTCATACTTCATACATTCCCCTTCAGACACAGCGGCACATAGAAAGGCAAAAATGCCCCGGACCAGGACGGCTCCTGCCAGTCCATCTTCAGAATCAGTAAGACTCCTTGAGAATGTACACGTTCTCATGAACGCACGTGCAAGGCCACAGATGCAACCAGTTGTGGGACCTTTACCTTCCATAGGGGGTCATGTAGCTCATTCATCATTTTACACAAAAGACCCATTTCTCACAAGCAAACTCTCTAAGTTCAATCTGATCCCCAGCCTGTTCTTCCTCCCAAGCCCTACTTCATCCCACCAAGTGCTTAACAAGAAATAATTGTTTAATAGATCCCTGAGCCAACGTGCTCAGGGAAGCACGTATTCTACAGCCAGGCATGGTGGGGATCTTGAAGAATTCTCATCCAACGATGTCTTTGGAAGGGGTAGAGCAGAGACTATGACCGGGGCCTTAGCAAGGTATCTCCCCAGAAGGTAGGACTGACTCAAACAGGGACTATTACCTGCAATAACCAGTCAGGACGGGAGTTGCCACTGCTTCTGAGAAGCGGTCTCTCCTAGGGGCCCCCTCCATGGCCTCAGAGAGTCCTTTTCCAGACCTTAGATTCCTGAAGATCCTGAGTCACTGGGAACATTCTCCTTCCCCTAGTTCTGCAGCAGGGGAGAAGCAGTGCCCTGCAGAGGCAGAGTGTCCCCTATAAGTCACACCTCAGTCTGTTGGCTGAGACTGAGAAAGGGGTGCTCTGGGATGTGGCTGTCTGGGCCTCCTGCTGCCTTCCTCTGGGTTTGGGGGACACTCAGCTGTCTAGAGCCACATCCTCTCCTTCCCAGTCGCCTGGGTTTGAGAGGCTGGTCCTGAAAGAGTACTTTCCTTTTCATCAAAGAAAAGTACTGGCTCTGCTGTCAGGCTGACCTGGGTTCAAATTTGAGGCTCTACTGCTTACTACAGGCACAACCTTGGACAAATCACTTTGCCTTTTCAATCCTCAGTCCCCTCATCTTTAAAATTAAAACAGCGCCTCCTTTCCTCCTAGGGCTGTTGGGCATAATTAAATGTGATCACGTCTCTAAAGCATCTCACCTGGCACAGTGCAGGTGCTCAGCAAAGGCTAGTCGACCTCCCTCTGCCCCATCTCTTCTGTGTTCATCTTTAGCAGTTTAGAGTTCAAGTGTATAACTTGGTCTGAGACAAAAGTGGCCTATTCCTACACCCGGATCCTTCCAAACCTTCAGCCCAGTTAGTGTGGAATCCTGGAGTATCAGCAGGCAAGGACTATGGATCATCCAACTGAACTGCTCCCTATTTTACAGATGGGAAAACCAAGGCTCAAAGCACAGGGTGTGGCCCACTGCATAGAGGCTGCACAATGGCTCATGTGTTAGCTCCAGGCAGGCCCAGCCATAACCACCAAATAAATTCAGGCTATCCAGGAAATGCGTTATTCAGTTAAGCGACTGAAGGTCTCCTCTCAGCGCATCTGACTCAAACGCTGACTTTACAAACACAGCTCGTAATGCTAACACAATCCGCCTCGATCCGCCGGAAACCTACTGAAGGAATAACCCTTTGGAGTTTAAGGGGAAGAAGGGAAAAAGAAGAAAGCAGATGCTTTCAGTGACTTTCAACTCTGAGACCACTGGGTTAGGGTTGTATTCTCTCCACCCCCTACCCAGCCCAGCCTTCTGCTTTCTTTCAGTTTCTTATAAATGTGGCTTTGGGAGACCAAAGTAGCCACACAAAACTACTTTTCTCCCCCTTTTCTGCTTTCCTTACTCAGTAACTCAGCTGTCCGTCCCTGGACTTTGCTTCCAATGCTGAAAGCTTTTTTTTTTTTTTCATTGTAAACTATTAATTTGGGCAGCGGCTGTTGATAAACAAGAAGTCCATTTTTAAACTGCTAGAATCATTAGCACAGTGAAGGCGAACAGCACAAATATTTCAGGAGTTTGGTCTTTTTTCCTGGCCCTAGTATTACAGCTGTGCTTTTTGCATAATGGAGTCCAAGTTTTCAAAGCCCTCTGTAGACTTTGTTTCATTTCTTCTCCCCCTTGAACTGAATGTCTTTGTTTCTTTAAATACAAAAATAAACTACCCCCACCAAAAGAAACCACACAACCCTCCAGGTCCAAAGTAATTGCAACAGAAATCTATATCAGAAAAAAAAAAAATTAACAAATCACACATTGTAATTTAACTTTGAATATAAATGTATATGTAAGGTGAGGTTGCTGAAATACTACCATATCTTGTTGAAAACAGAGAATTCTTTTCCAAGACAACTGAAAGAAGGAAGGGAAATTATCCTCCGCGATAGTCACGGGTCAATTTCCCAATAAAGTTTATTTGTTTGTTGTTTTTTTCCCCTAATCCTATCCAAAACAGACTGAAAACCCTGTCCCAAACTTTAGTTTCTCCCGTCTTTCAGGATACTGGCCAAACTCCACAAAATAAAACTGAAGAAAATGATGATAATTATGCAACATTCAGAACAAAGAACATAAGAATATATTTTTTTAAGTGATTCATTGTGCGCTTATGCCTGTAATGGGATTTTAACGCACTGTAAAAGTGTGCTGGCTCACTAAGCTTCTCACGCAAATGAAACGCAGGGAGATGAGTAACTCTGAGATGGGGTTAGTTTGTTTGTTTGTTTGTTTTTTTGGTTTTTTTTTTTCAGAAGGAGAAGGATGAAGAAAAATAGCATATAAAGAAATTTACATTTTTAGATCACAGATAGAGCAACATGCCGATGGATGTGGTTCCACAGCGCTGAAGCTCTGCAGACCGCAGTCCCTCTAAGTCTGCTACAGGTAAACTATCAAGAAACAACAAAACCCAAATTAAAGTATGGTCTCATGTGATGGTCCCCTTGCCATTCTGCCCACAAAGTCCTAGTTTCTAGAGAGCTTGGGAGGCAGAAAGGGAAGAGGGATCCTAGCCGCCAGAGATTCTCAGAGAATCTTTGGGAATTATATTTCCGCTACATGTCTATAAAAGATTTGTCGGATACATAACTCTTATGACTGTAGACACAACATGTTCCTATCTCATTTTTTACCCACACACATACTTGTTTCTCTTTGTCTCACTGAGCCTGACATTTGGCCAGCAGGTTTTTCTCTCCCTTATTTGAAACTTCAAGCACTGAAAAAATTTGGATCTGATTATTTCCGGATCGCAGGACCCTCACTTTAAAATAGATGAAATGCAAGCAAATTGCCCACCAGAGCCGGAGGGGGGAAATGCTTTAAAAATCACTCATATCTTTCTATAAGGGATGCGCTTGCCTTTCCAAGGCCTCGCCAGAACATCAGAGCAGCTTCTCATTCAGAGGAAGAAATTCGACCAGGTAACGCCACCAAAACACCATGACTTACTGTCCACTGCTGCCATCCCCTGAGGCCACGCACACAATCTAGAGTTCCTTTTTTTTTTTTCAGTTTCAAGACTGACTGCTTTTTGGCATTTACAGCCATGATGGCTGTTTTTATAATGGCAGGGTTCACATTTGTCGTGATCAACCTTTTTATTGCAAGGATGCATCCAGTCTCAGGACACAGTGAAAGGGCCCAGTGAGTCGCTGTAAATTAAATAGTGACCTCATTATCTGGTTTGGTGTGGGAACAGCAAGTCTGGGCAAATGGAATCATGTGGCAAACTATAGTTTTCTAACTATGGCATAGATACTAGTTAGCAATTTCCAAAGATTTGAGACAGAAGAAATACCAAAAGCAAAAAACATTTTTGAATTCTCTGGGAACATTCAGAGGGACTTCGTGTAAATGCCAGCTCTCGGCCGCCAACACACACATGTAGAAGGTACAAGTTGTGGAACTAGAATCAAATATTTGCAGTTGAAAGCTTGGAAACTGCCACTTACTGTCTGCAGCTTTGAGCAAATCCCTGATCCTTAATGTCTGCATCTATAAAATGGGAATCACATTAATAACAGCCAGTATCTGCCCAGCACTTTACAGACTTCCACATCTGTTCCCTCACAAGAGCCCCCAAAGCAGGCAGAGCCCAGCTGGCGTGAGGGCAGACAAGAGGATGTGTGGGAACACGCTCTGAACACTGTAAAGCACCGTGCACAGAGAACAAGCGTCATCAGGCCATCACCACAAAGCTGTCCGCCTGCACAAGGCCCAGATGTTTACCTTCTTTCCTTGTCAGGACTTATAAAAGCAGAGTGTCGGGTGTTTAATAGTAAGAAAGAAAAACGCAGCATCTGGCAATTTGGCTTTTCCAGCTGTTTGGAATCTGGATAAACGGGACTCTGCCATAAACAGATCATGATTCTTATTGTAAATGATGACAATGTTGGTCCATGACGTCACACCATCCCAGTGCCTCCCGACTCCAGATCTGGAAATACACAGGCCTCAAACATTTATGGATAAACTACTAGATTCAGGAACCCACTCTCTTCCTCTGCTCAGGGACTGTCCAAGGCAAGCAGCAGAGCATTGGAAACCTAACCCCAGACTCAGCCGTACTGTCTTCTCTCTGGTCACTGGGCAGCAGTGGCCACAAAAAGACCCGAAGCTTGGTACCTTTCAACCTCCCCTGGCTAACACACTGCAGTTAGCACCCTTCACATTCAACATCTTAAAAATCTAATCTATCTTCCTTCTCACTCTGTCTCCTCTATCTGAAGTGTCACTGACCCTAGCATGGGCCCTGCACGAATTAATAAAAGTGACTCCTCCTACCTTTTTAGTTTATAAGGCAGTCTTACAACTCTTGTTTATTTACCCTGCAAGGTAGGCATGATTACCCCTCGTGCAAATGAAAACCCAGAGGTTGAGAACATTAAACATGTTACCATAGTAATCCTAAAAATAACCAGGCACTGAGGCGGCCCTTGCACACTCTATCGCTAATGCTCTCGTCGGTCTTCCAAATTAAGTCTCAGGGTAGATTTACAAACGAGGGAACCAAAGGCTCAGAAGAGCAAAATCGCTTCCCCAAGTCCCACAGATCATAGGTGGTGGGGTCTCACAATTTCCAGCACAGTCAATAAATATTTTTCAATTGGTATTTCTGCCTGTTTTCAATAAGCCTGAGAACTTGGAGCTAGACTCCGAACATCTGAAGGGTTATATGGTCTGGGGACTATTTCAGTGGAAGTAGGGGCAGCAAGAAGGCACCGTCTCCTTGTGGTGTTCTTAAGAACGCTGAAGATCTGGGGGGAAGCTGGTTTCGTCTCGGGCCACTTGGTGGCTGGACTGTGAGGAAAAGCTTGCCTACAGCGACACAGAGGCCAGCAAGGAAACCTCTCCAAGCCCCGCACCCCAAGCCTTTCCTTTTTTCCTAGGCCAGGTTAGGCCAGAGCTGTGGATTCCCCAGCCCCTACCCTACACTTACTGAGCACTCCCCACCTTCAGGCCTCAGTTTCCTCACCCTTCAAATGAGTGTGATACATCCCACCCCACCAGCCCCACTGGGAGGCTATGAAGAAAAGTTGTGAAACTTCTTGGAAAAAGCGTCACCAGAGAGACCAGCTTAAGGTACAAAGAGGCTCTTCCTCCCAAACCTTTATTCTCCTCTCCCTTTTCGAATGTAATCCTGACTTAAAGATATTTTATTTTGGACATATTTGGGAGTGCGCATAAAAATAACCAGGGTTTGGGGGCATGGAAGTAGGAAGATCATACACAAAGCTCCCAGATGAAAGGTCTCACCATAGCATGGAACAAAGGTGATGTTCAGGAGAGCCTTTCACTAAATCTGAAGAGAATTCGATCTTCAGATGACAGCCATGATTTTTTTAAACACAGAACGTTGCAGGAGGGTATCTATTTAAGGGAGGATTGTGGATGGAGCGGGGCAAGCCAGGGAGCTCCCGGCAGCAAACATTACTCATGTCTCACTGAGCAGCGCTCCTCTCTGGTAAAAGAGACTTCATATGTGTATATTCCAGCAATAACACTCTGCAGGCATTTCCCACCCCTCCCCACCATATCTGTCTTTCTAAAATATTATCGCTATCCCTTGAAAAAGAGGCTGACATCTAAAACAAGGAGATGAGAAATAGTTCTCTCTTACAAAGTCAAGTGTTTTCTTTAAAAAAGAAAAAAAACTGCTTATGTTTATTTCATTTTACTAATCCCTGAACCGGGGAGTTGGATGTTTTGGATCCACAAGGAGCTCTCAACTCTAAAAGCAGGCTGCCTACCTCTTTTGAGTTGCCGTGCTGATGCTAGGAATTGAAGCCTATAACTATAAAACCTAAACTGTTTTTGTCTTTCTTGAAAATCATCTGGAAAGAGAACCAAGAGGTCCCAAATGCAGATATAGTCAAACCCCAAAGCCTTGGTTTCTCCTAAGGGAAAAAAGGGGGAGGACAGGGACATAGCATCTTAACAATTTCTCCAATTCCTGGTTAATTATCTGTCAGCACAAAACTCATAAATAATGACTCAATAATAATTAACTGTGATGAGAAGAGCATGTTCCTGAAAATCCCAGCACCATCTCTGACTTTGAGCCCATAAGCCATACTGGGACCTACACCTTCCCGTGGCCAGCTTCACTGGGGGACCAACGCACTTGCCAAGGAGCTTTTGACCCAAGACTAGACTTCCGAAGCACCAAGTACAGAAAAGCCATGTTTAAGTTAGGACGTGACCCAGGCTGGATTGCTGATGCAGAAAATTTTCCGTCAGGAATCAGAAATCATCTGGTTTAATTAATTCCTCACTTGACAGAAGGAGAAACTGAGGTCCCAAAAGAAGAGGAGTCTTGCTAAAGGCCTCTGGGTTTTGTTAGTTAAGGAGATTAAAATACTTCAAAGAAAGCCTTGAGCTGCTCAGAAACAGACACCAACATATACGCTACTGTTCATCCTAATATATAATAAAATTTTGACAAGTTTCTACGCAACCTTTATAAGAAACATACAGAAGCAAAATTATGTAAGCTGAGAGCTTTCTATAAACACATTTCCCCAAACGGGGCTTATTGAGTTTAAATTAGATGCTTTGCAAAGCAAGCATCTAATTTAGTTTCAGACTGACAAGCTAGTCCCAAACAATAAGAGAGAAACTGAGGAACTCCGAAGAAAGTTCCACCAAGTTCTCCCGAGCACGCGGTGGCGACGCCAGGCAGCTAGAATCTCCACAGGAGCCGCCAGGTACGTTGGCAGGACCGGACTCACCCTTCCCGGCGGCGGCGAGCTTGGACTGACCGTAGTCTCGGGGGCTCCGGGGCCGGAGGAGATCGTGGGCGCGCGGTGGCGGCACGGGCGGCCGGGCTAGCAGGTCCCGCGGGCCCCTGTCCCCGCAGCCGCCGCCACTCACGGTGACCCTGAAGGCCATGTGCGCGCCGAGGCTGGCGGGGCCGGGGCCGGGGCCGGGCGCACCCAGGGCCTCCTTGGGCCTCTTGTCCGAGTGTGCCTCGGCCACCTCGCAATGCATGGCGCCGGGGCGAGGCGCACGGCTGGGGGTCGCGCCGGACTCCTGGGGAGACAGCACAGCGCGTTAGAATGCGGGAAGCGGCCCCCGTCTCATCCCGGGGCCGAGTTTGAACCGGTCACCGCCCTTTCTGTGGATTCAGCGTCTCTAACATAGGTTAGCGCAACCACACATACCCCCACAAGAGGTCAAACCCACCTGATCCCACGCAAAAGCCCCCTCGCGCAGGAGCGACTCGCCCTTCCCTGGTGTGCTGAGGACTCCAGGCCCCCGTGCCGCGGAGCATCCCCGCGAAGCTCTGCCATCTCCCACCCAAATTCGCCTCCACCGAAACCAGCCTCCTTTGCACTAATGGTGAAACAGGACTGGAGCGGGAAGGGCGCGGGTTCCGCGTCCCCATTGGGACAGGGAGCCGGCTGCAACGAGGATTCCCAGAGTTGGGCTCGAGCAAAGCGCCGGAGACGGCTCTGGGTGGGTCATCGGCTGCGCGACTCGTGGACGCTCCGGGGCCAGCTGCGCGCAGATGCTGCGGACCCGAACCTTAGGGCCGGGGGCGCAACCCCTAGAGACTCACCCGCGACCACCCGAACCGGGAAAACGGGAGTCCCAGGATGCGCGCTGACTCCCGCGACGCGAACACATCACTCGCAGCCGGGACACCCACATTCCCATGCGCAGCGGAGGAAACGAGCCCGTCGCGCGCGCAAACCCGCAGAGTGAGCAATGCCCACGACGGCGCCGCCACCCGCCCGCACACCCGCCGACGCACGCCGGGGGACACACGCACCACCCACACGGCCGCCGGTCAGACGCTCCGCAGCGCACGGCCACAGAATCCCACGCTCTCACCACCCGCTCGTGCAATGGGGGCCGCGCCAGAGGCTCGGCCCTTTCGCCAGGGTCCCCCAAACTCTGCGTTCCCCTCCGCGCTCCCAGCGCCATGCCCACGCTGCCGGGGTTCCGGTGTCGCCGGGACGCCAACCTCGGATCTCGGGCCCCGCACCCACCAGTCTGTCGGCCGCGGGCCGCGCCCCCTCTCACCTCGCAGCGGCGGCTGCAGATCGCTGGGCGCCCGGCTGGGCGCGCCTCCACTGGCGCCGCAGCCCCCACAGCCTCAGCGCCGCCGCCGCGTCTTGCGGGGCGGTTCCCCGGGGGACGGGGGCGGGCCCGCGGCTGCCCGACAGCCGCTCCAGCCACTGGCTGGCCGCGGCCGCCCGCCCAGGCCAATCGCGGCGCGAGGGCGGGGCGTCCCCCTGGGAGTCTGGGCGGGGCCCGGCGCAGGGCTGGGCGGAGGGTTTGACAGGCGGCGGCCGGCTGGAACCCCGCGCTGCCCGCAGCCCTCCGGCCGCCCAGCCGGGCAGGACCGCGGGGCGGCGCCGCGGCGAAAGAGGCTGGGCCCTGGGGTCAGCGGAGCCCACTGGGCGTGAGGAGCGCTGGGCTCAACCCGGCTCCCTGCCCACCTCTCCACTAGCCCCGGCCGGGCAGGATCCTTCCCCTCTCCCGGTCGGTTTTCTCCCCCGGCAGACGGGAACTACGCTGCCTGCGAACCCGGAGCGCACAAATACGAAAGTGCTTGAAAAGTTTTCTTGCAGAATCCAGCCCGCTCACTGGAAAACTCGCAGATTTCACAGCGAGTGGGCAGCAAAGTTGGGACCCAAACCCAGGCCTCTCAGTCCACTTCTTAGGTTGGTTTTTGTGTTTTCCGCCGAAAGAGTCCAAGGTAAAAGATCTCAAACTCTGAAGTTAAAGAAAAAAAATGATGCCTGATCCCAACTAGAAAATATCCAGTTGAGTCTGGGGGAATAGGCCCCCAGCGCTTAGGCTTTTAGCGAGCTCCCAGGACATCCGTACAGATCTGGGGATTGAGACCCACTCCAGGGGTCTACCCTGTTGCCCTGCCTTCTGGGCTACCCTGACAGACAGCAAGCAGTGTCTCAGGGGACCCTGTCCAACGTGTAGGAAGAGCACTGGACAAAGAACAGTCAGACTTCACAGCGCCTGGAGGCAATGACTCGGTTTCCTGCTCTGAGCCTGAGTCCTGTGTAAAACGGGAGTGTTTGCCTAGGCCTGGTCCATCTGCCATGGCTACAGAAGGATCCAGCCAAGCGCTGAAATGGTTTCCGCATTTCACCTAGGCTCCTCCCAGACACTGTTGGCTGGTGGTCTGGGCTGGCTCCAGGGTCCTGACTGGTTTCAAACTCCTTTGAAGTCTAGGCTCTTTGGCTTTGGTCTCAAACTGAAAAATGTATATGGTGCCCCTCCGGACTGGGCAACATGTCCAGTTCACAGCACAGGACTCTGCACAGAATAACAGACCCCAAGCAATATCCTCAGAATCTTGGAAAACCAGGATTTTAGAATTTCAAAATCATAAAATTGGATTTCCTATAATTTGTTTAAAATAGTATCTTTGAATTAGAGTAATAATAGTAACAAAGACTTTGAGGTTTTAGTTAGACTCATCCTCCATTCAGAGGAGAAAGGATGTGACTGGCCCGGTCAGTGTGGTGGGGGGTGGCAGAGCCCTGGGATCCAGGCTTCCTGATTCACCCTTCCTCCAGTACCAACCACTCTGCTGCTCACAGGCACAAGGTGGAAATCAACCAAGCCCATAACACACAGACAAAGGCCTGTGCCTCACTCAGTGCCTGCGCCCCCCACCCCTACACACTATTCTGGAATCCCAGCTGGTTCTGTTGCCAATAGGCCATGTGGCTTCTAGACAAATGGCAACCTCACTATGGACCTCAGCTTCCCCTCCAAAGGTGTGAAGTTGGAAGATCTCTGGCCTTCCTAGTTCTGCTCTTCTCTTCAGTGAGGCCAAGACCCAAGTCCTCTGCCCTCCCTCCACCACACACACACACACACACACACACACACACACACCAAGCACTGCACTGCACATTTAGTCAAGACTCTGAAAACATTTGCTGAATGAGTCACTTAACCAACTAGACCTGCAAGCAAAGGCCCTCCACATTTCCAAATGCAGAAACAGTTCTGTTATTCTTTTGAGCACTTACCCTGGGCCAGCCTCTATACCTGAGCTAGGAACACAGAGACCCCACCTTTCCCTCAGTGAGCTCACAGGTCCACCCCACCAAGATAGGAGCGTTTGTGAAGGCTGGCAAAGTGATGAGAAGGTTAATTTGCTCAATCAGACAGACCTCTTAAACACTGTAGATGGCAGGACCCCTTTGGGGATATTCAGTATCTAGTAGGTATATGCTTTTTTTTAATTTATTTAAGGAAACACAAGAAACTGTTAACAGTAGTTAAGGGAGTGGAGGACTGAGGGAAGGCCTGCACTTTTCATTTTTACACTTGTCTAAACTGATTTGTATTTTCTAACTATATATTATCCTCCCTCTCTTTCAATAGGGGTTATTTGAGCAGGGGGATTATGTGCTGTATTTTTTGCCTTTATACTTTTGGTATTAAAATATAACTCATTAATATTTTAATTATCAAAACCAAAATAAAGTGTAACAAAGTACCCTGCTTCTCACTTTAGCAGGCTAGACAGTAATACCTACTTTTTACACTAACCCATGTTCCAACTCACACTCTCTTCTGCCCTCCCAGTCCCCCAGACAGCCTGTCTACTGGATATCTCTATCAGGATCCATCCGCAAAAGCGGCCATCATTGTTTCATCTCTGATGTTGCTCCTCACTCCTGTGTCCCTATCTGGGTGAATGGTCCCATGGCCAAGCCCCCCATTTCAGAAATCTGAGAGTCATCCTCAGCCCCTCCTCTCCCATACTCCCATATCTGACTTGCCATAAATTCATCTAACAATCCTCCTCCTCTCCTTCCTCACTACTACATTTCTTCCAAGTTCTCCTTGCCTCCATTCTCATCCTCCTCCCAGCTAGTGATTTTCCACACTGGTCTCCTGGCTGGGCACAGTGGCTCCCACTTGTAATCACAGTACTTTGGGAGGCCAAGACAGGAGAAGCACTTGAGGCCAGGAGTTGGAGACCAGCCTGGGCAACATAGCAAGACCTTGTCTCTACAAAAATTAAAATAAATAAAATAACAAATAGTCGGGCATGGTGGCCTGTACCTGTAATACCAGCTAATCAAGAAGCTGAGGTGGAGGATCCCTTGAGTCTAGGGGTTTGAGAACGCAGTGAGCTATGATTTTACCACTGCATTCCAGGCTGTGTCAGAGGGAGACTCAGTCCATAAATAAATAAATAAATAAAACTATAGATCTGACTATGGCACTTCCCTGTTTAAATCTCATAGCTCCCAATGGCCATCTAAATAAAATCAAACCATTTTCTTACCCTACTCCACCTCTACCCTATGATCCAAGCACCTTGGAATAGTTTTCATCTCCTAGAATCTAGAACATATATCCATGCCCTCATAGCTCTGTCTATGATTTCTCCTATGCTAATACTTTCTCCCCTTATTCATCTTGCCTACTTCTTCCTATGAATCATTTAATACCCAGCCCAAGTGTCACTTTCCCACAAGTCTTCCCTGAATCCTCGAGGTGGCTATACCTATTTTCTTCCTGCACACTCTCGCAATCCTCTGTTTTATTCTGTCTCAGAACTTACTACAGTTTTGTAACTGCCTGTGTAACAGCCTGTCTCCTCCCTCTAGAATGAGAGCTCTATGAGGTCAGGAGCAGCCTTTTGCCTTTCTATCTGGCACAAAGTAGGTAAATGTTTACCGAATGCTGATTGAATCATTAAAGGCTTACCACTACTTCATTTGCTTGCCTACATTTCTAGCTAAAAGCTTCCTCACTCTATCAAGACCTCTCTCCTCACTATCTTTGTTCAGGGGTGTAAGTATTTACTCAGCAAATGGTTGAGGTAACAATAAACATTTCTGTGTCTAAGGTGTCCTGTGTCCAGAAGACAGGAGGAAGGAGAAGAAAGAGAGGTGGCGGATGTTACACTGCTTACCCTGCCTCTGTTTCTTGCAGCAAGGGAAGAATTAACATTCACTGGGGAACCTGCCATGTACCATGGCTGACGCTCTCCATATGTGATCTTACTTAATCCTGACAACTCTGGGATAAAGAGGTTATCATCCCATTTTACGGGTGAGAAGATAAAAGTTGAAAATTAAGTGACCTGCCAAAGTTCTCACGGTCAGGAGTTTCTGCCTCCCATACATCTAATGGCCAACTGCTTTTCAGTAAGAGGGCCAAGACCACTTACCGAGGAAAGATCACATCTGTGAATAGCCACGGCACTCTAGCCTGGACAACATAGTGAGACCCTATCTCCACAAAAATTTTTTAAAGTTTTTAATAAATAAAAACAAAACACAATAAAATATCACTTCACATCCAACAAGATGATATAATTGAATGAAAAAGAATGTCTCAATTTGAATTATGAGGAAACATAAAAACAAATGAGTGTTGGTGAGGATGTGGAGAAACTGGAACCCTCGAACATTGCTAATGGAAATGTAAAATGGTTCAGTCACTTTGGAAAACAGTTTGGCAATTCCTCAAAAAGTTAAAATTATAATATGACACAGCAATTCCACTCCTAGATAGATAAAAATGAAAACAGGTACTCAAACAAATACATATACATGTATGTACATAGCAGTTCTATTTGCAATAGCCAAAGGGTGGAAACCCAAATGTTCATCAACAGATGAAGAGGCAAATAAATTGTGGTATATACACACAGTGGAATATTATCCAGCCATAAAAAGGAATGAAGTACTGATAGATGCTGCAATGTGAATAAACCTCAAAAACATGCTAAGTGAAATAAGCTAGACACAATGGTTACATGCTGTATGATTCTGTTGATAGGAAATATCCAGAATAGGTAAATCCATAGAGACAGAAAACAGGCTGGTGGTGGTGAGGGGATGGGGGAAGGCGTCAATGAGAAGTGTCTGCTCGATGGCTATGGTTTGCCTTTTAGAGTAAGAAAGATTTGGGGGAACTTGAGAGAGGTGATGGTACGCAACATTGTGAATACCTTAAATGCTATTCAATTGTTCATTTTTATTTCGTTGTATTTTATTTTATTCATTTATTTTTGAAACAGTCTCGGTCTGTCACCCAGGCTGGAGTGCAGTGGCCCAATCTCATCTCACTGCCACCTCTGCCTCCCGGGTTCAAGCGATTCTCCTGCCTCAGCCTCCGGAGTGGCTGGGACTACAGGCGCATGCCACCATACCCGGCTAATTTTTGTATTTTTAGTAGAGGTGGGGTTTTACCATGTTGGTCAGGCTGGTCTCAAACTCCTGACCTCATGATCCACCCACCTTGGCCTCCCAAGGTGCTGGGATTACAGATGTGAGCCACTGCGCCAGGTCTCATTTTTATTTTATTTTATTTTTTAGAGATGGGGTCTCTCTATGGTCTCCAGACTTGTCTTGAACTTCTGAGCTTGAGTGATCCTCCTGCCTCAGGCTCCCAAAGTGCCAGAATTACAGGCCTGAGCCACCACGCCTGGCCTAATTGTTCACTTTTAAATGATAAATTTCATGTTATATGAACTTTACTGCAACAACAAAAAATTAACTTAATGAAAATAGAAAAGAGTATCTGCCTAAGCCCAAAGCTAGGTTTCCTTCATTGCATTTTGAGGGCATTCACTGGGGATAGCCCATAAAATTGCATCTATAATGGTTGTGACTCTGGTGCTATCAAGCTGAGGGACAGGCAGGTCACCACACCCAAATTCTGAACACTGACTCTGCCAAATAGAGATGACAATACCTGACCCACCAGAGCTTCCATAGAGACTCAATGCAAAGGAAGAAAAAATAAAATCAAAATGAGAGAAGATGATGATGATGATGAACGAAATACCCCAGTTACCTCTCCCACAACTTCTGGTGTTCATCTTATAACCTAAAAATGCTCTTTTAAAAACAAAACAAAACCCTGAAGAATCCCAGCACAGAACAATAGAACACAGTCACAAAGGGCCACTAAGGAGGTTTTAGATAAACACTCACATAAGAAAATAAGAACCAATTGCCTCCTGAGCACCTGCAGTAACAGCGCCTGCTCTCCACCACCACAGCAGTGGCCCTTGTGAGGCCTCATCATCTCCAGCCTGAATCATGGGGCCAGCTTCCCATTGGCCTTCCTGCCTCCAGCCTGGCCCCCCAGTCCATTCTCCCTGCAGCCTGAGCGATCTTCCTAAATCACCGATCCAACCATGTGGCTGTCCTAGCTCCAAGCCTTCTGAGTGCTGGGGAACTCCTTGGCGGCAGGAATTCTTTGTCACAGTAGCCCCAGGACTGAGCCCAAGCCTGGTGCCCATGCACACTCAGCAAATGATGACTGAATAATTTGTGGACATAGCATAATCAGCTAACCATAAATGAATGCATCATCACAAATGATAAGACCCTGAGGGAGAGAACGCTCCATGCTATGAGAGGGTGGGAAATGAGGAAGGGGACTGGAGGCCTGACCCCATCTACAGGGTCAAGGCTTTCCTGTGGAGGTGATTATTAAACTAGACTCTACAGCTGGGTGCGGTGGCTCATGCCTGTAATCCCAGCACTCTGGGAGGCTGAGGCAGATGAATCACCTGAGGTCAGGAGTTCAAGACCAGATGAGCCAACATGGTGAAACTCTGTCTCTGCTAAAAATACAAACAAAAATCAGCTCAGCCAGGCATGGTGATGGGTGCCTGTAGTCCCAGCTACTCCAGAGGCTGAGGCAGGAGAATTGCTTGAACCCGGGCAGCAGAGGTTGCAGTGAGCCAAGATCATGCCACTGCACTCTGGCATGGGAGACAGAGCGAGACTCTGTCTCAAAATAAATAAATAAATAAATATTTAAAAAATAAACTAGACTCTAAGAGGAGGAGAAGTTACTGGTTGTAGCACTGAGAGAAAGCTTTCCAGCCAGATAAAGGAGTATGTCCAAAAATCCTGAAACTAAAGGAACTAAGATCCCTTCCAGGGCGCAAAAGAAGGGCAGTGTGACTGGAGCCACAGAATGAGGGTCAAGAGAGCATCAGATGAGACTGAGGAAGGCCAAGGGCTAGATACTAAAGAAATGGAGGATTTACATGATCAGATATGTTCTGAAAATAGGATTCCAAGTCAGGTGCGGTGGCCAATGCCTGTAATCTTAGCTATTCAGGAGGCCGAGGCAGGAGGATCACCTAAGACCAGCAGTTTGAGATCAGCCTGGGCAACATAGTGAGACTCTGTCTCAAAAAAAAAGATGAAAAACTGTAGCCAGGTGTGATAGCATGCACCTGTAGTCCCAGGTAGTTGGGAGGCTGAGGCAGGAGGATTGCTTGAGTCCAGGAGTTTGAGGCTGCAGTAAATAAGCTTTGCTCCTACTACTGCACTCCAGCCTGGGTGACAGGGGGAGACATCATCTCAAAAAAGAAAAGAAATGAAATGAAAAGGAAAAGAAAGAGAAAATAGGCCAGGCACCGGGGCTCATACCTATAATCCTAGCACTTTGGGAGGTCCAGATGGGAAGATTACTTGAGCCCAGGAGTTCAAGACAAGCCTGAGCAACATAGTGAGACCCTGTCTCTACAAAAAAAATTTAAAAGTTAGCCAGGTGTGATGACACACATGGTCTCAGCCACTCGGGATGCTGAAGTGGAAGGATGGCTGGAGACCAAGAGGTCAAGGCTGCAGTGAGCCATGATTGTGCCACTGCACTTCAGCCTGGGCAGCAGAGCAAGACCCTGAAAATAAAGAGAGAGAGGAAGGGAGGAAGGGAGGAAGGGAGGAAGGGAGGGAGGAAGGAAGGAAGGGAGGGAGGGAGGGAGGCAGGGAGGGAGGAAGAGAGGAAGAGAGGGAGGGAGGAAGGGAGGAAGGGAGGAAGGAAGGAAGGGAGGGAGGGAGGGAGGGAGGGAGGGAGGAAGAAAGGAAGGAAGGAGCATTCCATGTCATGTGGGAAATGGGCTGAGAAAGATGCAAGAATGGGTGCTGAACACACAGTCAGAACTCCCAAAGATGGGGAGCCTGGACTCCAGGAGAAGTGGCTGAAACACAGCTTTATTTAGGAGGGAAACAATACACCTGGGTGAGGGGAGTGAAGGAAAGCAATGGCTGGGTGTCTAGGAAAATAGCGGTTTTAGGGTTTGGAACTTCCCTTGGGAGGCCCAAGGCATTCTTAGTTCTCAACGGTGGTTTCCAGAAGCAAAGTCAACATCACCATTACCAGGCCATTAAGCTATACCTCTTCCTCCTGCTCATCACTGCAAGGGCTTTTCTAGAGAAACTTTCGCTGGCTCTCAGCTCATCACTGTCTTTACAGGGAAACAGAATCAGACTTACTATAATATGCACATCAAATACTGCTAATAAGGACAATAAGATCTGATAGCTTAAACAATTATAAGGGACAATATTGGCTATGGATACGTGAAGAAGGGCCTGATACTGACAGAAGCACATAGTCCCATGTCCTGGGGCCGGTGTTTTTCCGTACCTTACTGCAAACAATGCTCTGTACATGCAGCATTACACAGGACAGTCCCATGGACAGGGTAGTATTGTTTCCTATCACAGATGTGGAAGTGAGAGCCAAAGAGGCTAAGTGACTTGCTCAAGCCCTCAGAACCAGCAAGTGGCAGAGTCAGGCTTGACACTAAATACCATCATCTTGCACCACCACACCACACCTCATCTCCAGCTGATCTGGACCATTCTGTCACCTGCCCCTTCCTCTCCTTTCCCCTAGAATGACTTCCTGGTTGGCCAGTCCCACCCCAGCCCACCCAGATCTCCAAATGGCCCCTTCTCCACATAAGGCTTCCCCTCCCAACCAAACAGCAAAAGTACAAAGCCTTCATCATAGCTCCTTCCTGTGAACTCTGGATTGCTCAGAGTCCTCATTCTTTGCTGCGTTACTTACCTGTTTGTGTATTTACTGTATTCCCACTAGTAAACTGCAGACCCCTTGAAGGCAGGGACTTCATATATGTATGGGAGGTGTTCACTAGTTTGTGGATAGGAATCCATGTACAAAATTGATTCAACAGATCAACAAGGTGGTAAGTGAGGCTGGAAACATGCATCTATGGAGTAAGGAATAGAATAGATGATTATGTGAATTTTTATTTTAAATGTTTCTTATAAAACAGCAGGCTTATCCAGTGCACACTAGTATTATGTAATTCCTATGCTGTTTTCCAGGCACATATTAAAGTCATCTAGACCTGTATCCAGAAAGCATTTTAACAAATAGAGGAATGGAATTGTATTCATGAACAATTTTGTGTTTTTTGTTTTTTGTTTTTTTTTGAGACGGAGTTTCACTCTTGTTACCCAGGCTGGAGTGCAATGGCGCAATCTCGGCTCACCGCAACCTCCGCCCTCCTGGGTTCAGGCAATTCTCCTGCCTCAGCCTCATGAGTAGCTGGGATTACAGGCATGTGCCACCATGCCCAGCTGATTTTTTGTATTTTTAGTAGAGACGGGGTTTCACCATGTTGACCAGGATGGTCTCGATCTCTTGACCTCGTGATCCACCCGCCTCGGCCTCCAAAAGTGCTGGGATTACAGGAGTGAGCCACCGCGCCCGACCTCATGAACAATTTTGAAATGCATCTTTCAATTACAAAAATCAGTTTTAAGAGATTTAATAGACATCTTGCACAATCCGCTCTTCAAAGACATTTTATCTCTTTTATGAAACCCACACTTACCTTACTGTCGGCCAAATTCAAACACTCATGCAACGTTCCAGTTAGAAGGGAACTTCAAAATTATTCAGTCCAATTCTTTGGTTTTTTTCTCAGTTGAAATAGATAAGTGATGTGAGATCTTCGCTGAAGTTCACAGAGCTAGATAGTACCCAAGATAGGACTAGAACTCATGATTTCCAAAACCCAACTCTCAAAGACAGCTGGAAGCCGACCTTTCTATTCATCCTTTCATTTTTCTCCAGTAACAGAACCCCAATTATTAATGGGTTACAATCAACCTCTAAAAGACATTTCCCAGACTCCCTTGCAACTAGATGTGGCCATGTGACCACTTTGGCCAATAAGATGCTAAGCGTTAAGCATGTACACTTTCAGGAAGTGTTCCTAAAAGGGAGGGAGGACATATTTTTCCTCCCCTTCTTTCTTCCTGTAGCTGGGAAGGAAGGAATGAGGGCTGTGGTTCCAGGAGCCATGCGGGACCGCAAGGGTGAGGACCACACCTTGGGGCTAGCTACATGGAGAGCTAGAACAAGTCTGAATCCCGGATAGTGTCAGGGAGTCACTATAGCCATACTGGACAGCCTATTTCCGGATCTTCTTTCATGTGAGAAAAAAAATAATTGTGTTACTTAACCCACCATTATTTCGAGTGTTCATTTCTATACAGCCAGTCTTAACTAACCTATGTTGCTTCCTCCATCTCAGCACACGGCAATTCCATTCTACCAGCTGCTCAGGCCAAAAACCTTGGAGTCAATACTAGCGACTTCTCTTTCCATCCCACAACCATTCCACCAGCAGTGCTTGCCACCTCTTCCTTCAAAATAGACCAAATCTGTCTGCTTCTCCCCCTGGGCGCAGCCACCATCCTCTCTCATCTGGTTACAGCAGTGGCCTCCTAATCAGTCTCCCGGCTTTCATTTTTGCCTGACATCTGCTCTCTCCAGTCTATTTTCCACAGAACAGCCAGATTTATTTTATTTTATTTTTTTGAGATGGAGTCTCTCACTCTGTTGCCAGGCTGGAGTGCAGTGGCACGATCTTGGCTCACTGCAATCTCCACCTTCCAAGTTCAAGCGATTCTCCTGCCTCAACCTCCCAGGTAGCTGGGACTACAGGCGCATACCACCAAGCCTGGCTAATTTTTGTATTTCTAGTAGAGATGGGGTTTCACCATGTTGGCCAGGCTGGTCTTGAACTCCTGACCTCCACCCATTCTGGCCTCCCAAAATGCTGGGATTACAGGCGTGAGCCACCGTGCCCAGTTGATTTAATTTTTTTTTTTTAAGGTAAGTTAACCTTTGTTCAGAACTTCCCAATGGCTGTCCCTGACTTGAAGCAGGAACAAGGTCATTCTTGTAGCCTACCTGGCCTGTGTGAGCTGGTCCTGGCCCCTGTCTTGACCACATTACCACACTCCACCTCATCCACTGCACCTGGCCGCCCTGCCGTGTTTGCAATCCCTTGAACTTATTAGGTAAACACCTTCCTTGGGCCCTTCTGCTTTTAGGAACTCTCTCCTCAGGTATTCACGTATTCTCTCCCTTACCTCATTCAGGCCTCTGCTCAAACATCACCCTATCTGAAATGGAAAACCAGCTGAGTGTGGTGGCTCATGCTTGTAATCCCAGCAATTTGGGAGGCCAAGGACAGAGTATCATTTGAGCCCAGGAGTTTGAGACCAGCCTGGGAAACATGGTGAGACTCCATCTCTACAAAAAATTAGCCAGGCATAGTGGCGTGTGACTGTAGTCCCAGCTACTCAAGAGGCTGAACAGGAGGATGACCTGAGCCCAGGAGATTGAGGCTGCAGTGAGCCATGATCATGCTGTGATCACGCCACTGCACTCCAGTCTGGGCAACAGAGCAAGGCACCGTCTCAAAAAAATAAAAATACAAATAAAATGGAAAGCCACTCCACTATCCGCTGTCTACTTGCTCCTCAGTGCACTCACCACCATGTGGCATGTGTTTATATTCATTCTCTCTCCATCCACGAGAAGGGTAAGCTCATTTGTGTTGTTCACTACGGTGTTCCCAGCACCCAGAATAGTGCCTGGCACACAGTAGATGCTCCATACATATGAGTGATTGAATGAGTAAATGAATGCTAAGCCTGTGCACTTTTAACTATATCACTTTGCCTCTAATTGAAATCCAGGTGCATTTGCTCCGTGTACAAATATTACTATGGGAGCCCCTTGCTATTCCTGTGAAAACTTGCTAAATATTTGCTGACAGCAAAGATAAGTCACCTGCTTCCTATCAGTTAGCTAAGAAGATTTAAAAGGCAATAGGGTTTTTGTTTTCTTTCTTTTCTTTTTCTTTTATTTTTGAGACAGTCTCTCTCTGTCACCCAGGCTGGAGTGCAGTGGCACAATCCTGGCTCACTGCAATCTCTGCCTCCTGGT
This sequence comes from Sapajus apella, assembly GCF_009761245.1. Classification (NCBI taxonomy): domain Eukaryota; kingdom Metazoa; phylum Chordata; class Mammalia; order Primates; family Cebidae; genus Sapajus; species Sapajus apella. Next base: position 32,037,744 of record NW_022436976.1, on the reverse strand, counting down.
TTCAAGCGATTCTCCTGCCTCAGGCTCCCCAACAGCTGGGATTACAGGTGCCCACCACCACACCCAGCTAATTTTGGTATTTTTAGCAGAGACAAGGTTTCACCATCTTGGCCAGGCTGGTCTTGAACTCCTGACCTCATGATCCACCTGCCTCAGACTCTCAAAGTGCTGGGATTACAGGAGTGAGCCGCAGCGCCCAGCCAGCAATAGGGTTTTCTATTCTAATAGTCATTATATTGCTAATAACTACCACAAAACATTAAACATTTTGAAATAGAAATAATGGAGAGCAATGCACCGGGCCAACTTGTAAGACTCCAGAATCCAATGTCCTTTTGTGGCAGCCCCCAAATATAAAGCCTTTTCTTGCTATTCTCACATCACCTCCTCAGTGAGAAGAGGAGGGTCAAACTGCCCACTCATTGTCCAGTGACGAGCCCAGCTGTCTTCTCCTAACACTCTAGCTTTATGGAAAATCCTGCTGGTTAATTTTAAAACACAAATAAAAGTCCACTAAAACAGATTTATCTTTTTGATCACAAACAGTCTACATCTTTTCAAGTGAGGAGGTTTTCAGTTGGCCTTGTAAACTGAAATAATAAATCTCTTAGTAAACTCTATTCACTAAACAGGTCTTAAGCTCAGGATATTATTTCAGACAAGGTACTGCTAATATGTGTTTTCATCTGGAGAGGAAGCAAAGCCTGACAGAGCGCCACAGGTCCCACTCCCAAAGAAGACTGAGAAACAACATCTAGTTTCTTCAAGCTGATAGCTGAATTTTGAAAAAAAAGAAAAAAAAGAAAAAAAAAGCTCTTTCTAAGATTTTGCTTCAAAAGTACATACAGCTCTCATACAGTTTTGGCGACTGCTGCTCCAAGCTGCTAAAATATTTCTTCTTTGGGGAAAAAAATACAGCGCTCAAGAAACTTAAGAGCTTGGTTTTGAAGACATAGCTCCCTATATATGAATCTGTCTCCTCTAGATATGTATCCTTAAGCAAATAATTTCACTTCTTCTTCCTTCAAGCTCCTCGGAAGTAACCTCACAACGACCCTGGAGGATAGATTGCTGTTAAAAGATAATGCCTGTAGGGCGAGGAGCACAGTCCAGCACATAGTAAGTGCTCAATAAACAGTAGCTACTGTCGCTCCAAAAGCCACTAGCCACACAGAAGCCTACTCAAGTCATCAGCACTTTTCAACATACTATATGCAAATAATTCACTTTGTAGAACATTTGAAAAATATAGAGAAGTATGAATAAAAAAATAACCCACCAGTACTGTGAGTAAAACCTCCCCCAAACAAGAGAAATGGTGTGGACTGCAGGCAATTTTTCCTCTAACCACTTTGAAATAGTGACCTCTGCTGGCCAGTGGGAAACATGAGCCTTCCAATCAGCTCTTCCATGATTGAGCAAGGCTTGGGTGAGCCAGGCCTTGTCCCTAGAACAAAAACCAGGTGTTGCATTACAAGGGACAGAAATTGTCACAAGGGTTACCACGATGTAATTGGGATGTTAACAAAATTAAAGGCCAGCCTTTTCATTTGTTCGCCCGCCCAGAAGATTCTTCTTTCAAGCCCCGTAGTCTTCTATTTTTAAAATGTCGTAATTGCATGCAAATGTTCTAGCAGAAAAACAATGCAAGGGGCATTAAAAATCAATCTTCCATGTAAGCCTCAGATTTTCCAGCATGAAGACCCAAAAGCAGAAGTGGTGACAAATGTGTAGAAAACAGAGTGAAAAAGGCAGAATGCATCATTAAGAACGTTACAACAAAAGGGGGGAAAAAAAACCTCTGGGAGCGCATGTCTGATTCCGCTGGGGTAAACAGCCAACTACAAAGACGGCTTTAAACACCCTGCAAACTTCTTACAGATAGGACCCAGAAATCCAATGAGGACACAGTCAGGAGTCTTTTCCTCAGGCAGAAGGGTGCCTGATGGAGGAGGCTGCTCAGAGAGTACTGACTGGAATATTTAGATGTGAAACACATTCCCACCTCTTAAGGTACGAAATAAAACAGAAGCTGTAAACTGGCGGTCACAGGCTGTGCAGTTTAGTTTGGCATGCATTGTTCTGTTTTGTTTTGAATTAATTAGTTGCCAACACTTCAAAAAGGGAGATTTTGTATTAAAATGTGATTTTTTTTTTAACCTGGTCTCACTCTGTCCCCCCAGCTGGAACGCAGTGGTGTGAACATGGCTCACTGCAGCCTCGCCTTCCCCAATCCCACCACCCCCTGAGCTAAAATGATCCTCCTGCCTCAGCCTCTGAGTAGCTGGTACTACAGGCACATGCCACCATTCCCGGCCCAGGCTGGTCTCCCAACTCCTGGGCTCAAGGAATCCTCCAGCCTCAGCCTCCCAAAGTCCTGGGATTACAGGCATGAGCACCACGCCTGGCCTCATTCTTGTAAACAAATAGGGAGCTCTAGCTACACTGGGCCAGCACTCTCCCATAGCAACCACAGCAGCTGGGGCCAAGCAGCAGCCGCAGCCTTCCACACGCTCTCAAGTGTGCTGCGTTCCCTGCCCAGCTGGCCTCACTTACCTCATCACTTGTCTGGCTTTTATGAACACTTAAGTCTGAGACCCTGGGCGTGTAACAGCTCCAAGACACTGATGATGAGGAGTTCCATTCAGTTCAAACAAATATCAACTGTGTACAAGGTACTTTAACAGGCACTAGGGATGTAAAGAGGAAGACATGATCCCTAAATCCAAGGAACTCATAGACCCTTGGAAAAGACAGCAAGTTAACTGGTTCGTATCATACATTATGGCATGTGCACTGGAATGGTAAAAAAGTGGAAAAAACTAAAGGGATTAAATCAATTTTCTAGCTTTTTGAGATACTTACCTCACTGATGTGATGTCTAGCCTTTCTTCTTTTCTAACACAGGCACTTAAGGGTATAAATTTCCCTCTAAGCATGGGTTTTGCTGTATCTCACAAATTTCAATTTTTTTTTTTTTTTTTTTTTTTTGAGACAGAGTCTCACTCTGTTCCCAGGCTGCAGTGCAGTGGCACAATCTCGACTCACGGCAACCTCCGCCTCCTGGGTTCAAGCAATTCTCCTGCCTCAGCCTCCCAAGTAGATGGATTACAGGTGCATACCACTATGGCCTGGCTAATTTTTGTATTTTTAGTAGAGACACGGTTTCACCATGTTGGCCAGGCTGGTCTCGAACTTCTGACCTTGGGTGATCTGCCCACCTTGATCTCCCAAAGTGTTGGGATTACAGGCATGAGTCACTGCGCCTGGCCTCAATATGTATTTTTATTATCACTAATTGAAAAATATTTTTTCCTAACTTCTACATATGTGATATCTCCTTTGACCTGTAGGTGATTTTAAAATGTACCTTACTTTCAAAACATATGGAATTCTCTAATTATTATTTTAAATTGATCATATATAGACAAACATATTTTAAATGATGTTAATCCTTTGAGACTGAGACTTATTTTATGGACCAACATATAACCAGATTTGTAAACGTTCAAGAGGAGCTTGAAAAGAATGCCTCGACATCAGCAGTCACGTGCAGTGCTCCTCATGTGTCCCACAGGTCAACTCTGCTGATTACATCATTCAAATATTCTACATTCTTGCTGATTTCCAAAGTCTACTTCTATCAGTTACTGAGAGGTGTGGAAAATATCTAAATTGTGAATTTGTCTATTTCCCCTTATGGTTCTGTTAGTTTTGAGGGGGATTTTTTTTCTTTTTTTTGAATCAGAGTCTCACTCTGTTGCCCAGGCTGGAGTGCAGTGGTGCGATCTCAGCTCACTGCAACCTCCGCCTCCCAGGTTCAAGTGATGCTCTTGCCTCAGCCTCCCAAGTAGCTGGGATTACAAGGTGCGCACCACCAAACCTGGCTAATTTTTGTATTTTTAGTAGATGGGGTTTCACCATATTAGCTAGGCTGGTCTTGAACTCCTGACCTCAAATGATCTGACCACCTCGGCCTCCCAAAGTTTGGGATTACAGGCGTGAGCCACTGCACCCAGCCTGTTCCATCAGTTTTTATGTATTTTTTACTAAAGCATAACATACATAAAGGATATAAATCTTACATAGGCAATTCAATGAATTTTTATATGTATACACCCCATAACTCAAATCAATATATGGACATTCCCAACACCTCAGAAGTTTTCCCCATGCCCTTCCACGAAGTCCATATACTACCTCCTTCCCCATTACCACTACTCTGACTTTCATTACCATTAAATTCTGCCTGTTCTCGATATGCATATAAATGTCATCATACAGTACACTTTATACACATATAGCACACTTTATTCTACTGTTGATAGACATTTCAGTTGTCTCTCATTGGGAGCTATTGTGAAAAGTCCTGTTAGAGGCATCACAGCAAATGTGACTTTTGGTGGGCATATGCACTCATTTCTCCTGGACATTTACCAATTAGCAGAACTGATAGGTCACAGGGTGGGCACATGTGTTGCTTTAGTAGATACTGCCCATTTTTCCACTCCTTCCAGCATTTACATGAGAGTTTTAGTTGTTCTACATCCTCATCAACCTCTGTTATCAATCCTTTTATTTTTAGCCCTTCTAATGGGTGTGAATTAGCCTGTTTTCATACTGCTCATAAAGACAAACCCAAGACTGGGCAATTTACAAAGGAATGAGGTTTAATGGAGAACTCACAGTTGATGTGGCTGGGGAGGCCTCACAATCATAGCAGAAGGTAAGGAGGAGCAAGTCACATCTTACATGGATGGCAGCAAGCAAACAGAGAGCTTGTGCAGGCAAACTCCTGTTTTCAAAGCCGTCCGATGTCATGAGACTTATTCACTGCCACAGCAAAGACCCGCCCCATGATTCAATTATCTCCCACTAGGTCCCTCTCACAACCCATGGGAATTATGGGAGATACAAGATGAGATTTGGGTGGGGATATAGAGCCAAACCATATCATTCTGCCTCTGGCCCCTCTCAAATCTCATGTCTTCACACTTCAAAACCAATCATGCCTTCCCAACAGTCCCTCAAAGTCTTAACTCATTTCAGCATTAACTCAAAAGTCCATAGTCCAAAGTTTCATCTGAGACACAGCAAGTCTCTTCCACTGATGAGCTTGTAAAATCAAAAGTGAGCTAGTTACTTCCAAGATATGATGGGGGTACAGGTATTGGGTAAATACAGCCATGCCAAATGGGAGAAATTGGCCAAAACAAAGGCTCCATGCAAGTCCAAAATCCAGTGGGGCAGTCAAATTTTGAAGCTCCAAAATGGTCTCCTTTAACTCCATGTCTCACATCCAGGTTATGCTGATGCAAAAGTTTGGCTCCATGGCCTTAGGCAGCTCTTCCCCTGTGGCTTTGCAGGGTATAGCCTACCTCCTGGCTGCTTTCACAGGCTGGCATTGTGTGTCTGCAGCTTTTCCAGGCACAGGGTGCAAGCTGTCAGTGGATCTACCATTCTGGGATCTAGAGGATGGTGGCCCTCTTCTCACAGCTACAATACACAGTGCCCCAGTAGGGACTCTGTGTGGGGGCTCCAACCCCACATTTCCCTTCTGCATTGCCTGAGCAGAGGTTCTTCATGAGGGCCCCGCCCCTGCAGCAAACTTCTGCCTTGGCATCCAGGCATTTCCATATGTCCTCTAAAAACTAGGTGGAGGTTCCCAAACCTCAATTCTTGACTTTTGTGCACTCACAGGCCTAACACCACGTGGAAGCTGCCAAGGTTTGGGGCTTCCATCCTCTGAAGCAATAGCCCAAGCTGTACCTTGGCCTCTTTTACAGCTGGAGTAGCTGGGACACAGCACACCAAGTCCCTAGACTGCACACAGCAGAGGGAGCCTGGGCCTGGCCCATGAAACCATTTTTTCCTTCTGAACCTCTGACCTGTGATGGGAGGGGCTGCTACAAACGTCTCTGACATGCCCTGGAGACACTTTCCTCCTTGTCTTGGTGAGTAACATTTGGCTCCTCGTTACTTATGCGAATTTCTGCAGCCAGCTTGAATTTCTCTCAAAAAAAATGGGATTTTCTTTTCTATTGCATTGTCAGGTTGCAAATTTCCCAAACTTTTATGCTCTGTTTCCCTTTTAAAACAGAATGCCTTTAACAGCACCCAACCCACATCTTGGATGCTTTGCTGCTTAGAAATTTCTTCCACAGATACCCTAAATCATCTCTCTCAAGTTCAAAGTCCCATACATCTCCAGGGCAAGGGCACAATGCCACCAGTCTCTTTGCTAAAAAAATAACAAGAGTGCTTATTTCTCTCATAGGCCATTGGGATAAACTCTTTTGAAGCATCTATTCATCTTTTGCCCATAATGTTTTATGTACTTAGAGGCTATATAAAGTGCACTAACATTTAGAACGGTATCATATTAAATGAACCTTTTTAAAAACAATCTATTATTTTGAAGTGCCCCTCTTTATCTCTAGTAAAGCTTTTTGCCTTAAAGTGTACTTTGTCTTATAAGCTTTATCAGTAAAAAAAAAAAAAGTGTATTTTGTCAAAAACTTATATAGCTATAAAAGCTTTCTTTTAGTGTTTGCATGTTTATCTTTTCCTATCCTTTTACTTCCAACTGTCTATCCTTATAATGAAATCGCAGCCATTGTTGAAATCTCTCAGCTATTATTTGTCTGGAAAAAAAAAAAAAAGTCTTTATTTCTCCACCATTTTAAAAGATTAATGCTGGGTATAAAATTCTAGGTTAGTAGAGCCCTTCCAGCACATTAAAATGTCCATTTCGTTGTCTTCAGTTGTTTTCGTTGAGAAGTTAATTGTTGTTCATTTGAAAGTGGTCTTTAGCCAGGCACCATGGCTCAGACTCGTAATCTCAGCACTTTGGGAGGCAGAAGCGGAATCATTTGAGCCCAGGAGTTTGAGACCAGCCTGGACAACATGGCGAGAGCCTGTTCCTACAAAATATTTAAAAATTAGCTGGGCATGGTGGCACATGCCTATAGTCCCAGCTACTAGGGGGCTGAGGCGGGAGGATTGCTTGAGGCTAGGAGGTCAAGGCTGCAGTGAGCCAAGATCATGTCACTGTACTCCAGCCTGGGTAATAGAGCAAGATCCTGTCTCAAACATAAAATAAAAGTGGTCTTTTTTCTCTCTGTCTACTTTGAAGACTTTGTCTTTGGTTTTCAGTGCCTTCACTATGATGTAGTTCAGTGTGGGTTCTTTTAATTTGTTTAGAGTTCTTAAAGCTTTTTCAGTCTGTGGCTTAATGTCTCAAGTTTAGAAAGTTAGCTGTTTTAGGCTGGGCGCGGTGGCTCAAGCCTGTAATCCCAGCACTTTGGGAGGCCAAGGAGGGTGGATCACGAGGTCAAGAGATCGAGACCATCCTGGCCAACATGGTGAAACCCCGTCTCTACTAAAAATATGAAAATTAGCTGGGCGTGCTGGCATGCACCTGCAGTCCCAACTATCAGGAGGCTGAGGCAGGAGAATTGCTTGAACCCGGGAGGCGGAGGCTGCAGTGAGCCGAGATTGTGCCACTGCACTGCAGCCTGGTGCCTGGCGACAGAGTGAGACTGTCTCAAAAAAAAAAAAGAAAGTTAGCTGTTTTAAATCTTCAAAACTGCTTCTGTTCCATTAGATCTCCCTCTCCTTCTAAGATTCTATTCCAATTACACTTATACATTTTCTCACTGTATCTTTTTTTCTTTCTTTCTTTTTAGACATTCTCACTCTGTTGCCCAGGCTGGAGTACAATGGCAGGATCTTGGCTCACTACAACTTCCGCCTCCCAGGTTCAAGCGATTCTCCCTGCCTCAGCCTCCTGAGTAGCTGGGATTACAGGAACCTGCCACCACGCCCAGCTAATTTTTGTATTTTGAGTAGAGATGGGGTTTCACCATACTGGTCAGGCTGGTCTTGAACTCCTGACCTCAGGTGATCCGCCCACCTCGGCCTCCCAAAGTGCTGCTGGGATTACAGGCATGAGCCACCGCGCCAGGCCTGTATCATGTTTTAACCTGTCTTCTGTATTTTAATATTTTTGACTTTCAATGCTTTACTCTGGATAGTTTCTTCTGACCCATCTTCAAAGTCCTTTTCTTCAGCTATTTCTCATCTGCCATTAAACCTACCTATTGACTCCTTATTTTTAGTTATGCTATGTTTCTGTTCTAGAATTTCTCCATGGTTCATCTTCAAATTTTATATCAATGTTTTACAAGTACCTAACCACAAATTACGTAGTATGTGTATATATGTAGTTTCCAGTTCTCTCATGAATTAGAATTTTTAGTCTCATTGAATATAGCAGTAACCACTATTTTAAAATCTCTGAGAACTCTCTTATGCAGAGTACCTATGGATCTATCTATTGTCCATTGCTTTTGTTGGTTCTCATTCATGTTGTGCTGTCTCTTCCTGAGCCTGGCTACTTTTAATGGTGTGTAGACATTGTATTTGAAAATTTGTTTACAGATATAACTGAGGCCTAGGGTGTTGTGTTCCTCAGGAAGGATTTATTATAGCTTCTGCCAGGGCCTGGAAATACTGGCAAACACAAGTCACCTCAATACAATTTAATGAGGATTCTCTCTCACCTAGTTTATGGCATCTACTTCCTCTTCATCTTTCCTCCTAAGGTGCAGCACTTGGGATTCCCAACCCAAGGCAAGGGGATTTACCAGCTCCTCTTTGCAGGCCTTGAATCCCAAATTTTGTCTCCTACCCTGGGAGGCTCTGGGAACTGCCCCTACTCTCCATCTCATCCTGATCAACAAAGGCAGGCTGGTAGAAGCTATGTTGGCACAGCATGGCCTTGTCCCTCATGCCTATTTAGACCCTTGGATATTTGACCCATTTGGGCTAATTTCTTTTAATCAGGAATTCAGTTGGTACTTAGAACCCGCTTCTTAGTCTCTATTACATTGTAAACTCGGGGGCTGGAGGGCGGCTGGAGGGCAGCTGGAGGGAGTGGCAGAAAGCAAGAAGGGAGAATAAAACATATGCAGAAGGACACCCTGGGAACTCTTCAGGTTCTTCCGGGGGTCTGGAATCTACATTTGTGCTCACCAAAACTTTCCTGTGCCCTCAGAATCAACTCTCCTTTCTATGCTTAACCTAATTTGAGGTAGAGATTGTGTCCTTGCAACCACATCATAATACAGATAGGAAGAAACTAGCGTTTAATATTTTTTTCAAGATTACACACCGCTTTACTAATGGCTTGAGAGGTAAAAGGATAAACCAACCAACAGTCAATGTATCTTCAAACGACTATCAAGCTAAAAGTCTGATTCAGAGGTCACCTTCCTGTGTTTCTCTGCCAGGCATTCCATGGGGCTTCCAGAACCACTTTACTACCAGGGTCACGTATAAGGCACGCTCAAAATCTGGTAAAATACGTGTGAGGAGGGAGAACATGAGCACTGAGAGCGGTCCACCTGCACAGCTGTGCAAAATAAGGTGGGTGACAAAGTGGGCTAGCACCAGGACACATGTTTAATGATGGTTAAGCTCATTCTAAAGAATGGGAAAGTTGCCAAAAAGATGTTCGGGTAAAGGGAACAAGCACCAGCACATAATGATGTGAAAGGCAACTCTTGTCATGTTACCTGCCGCAATTTCAAGGTAAGTATCTGAACACCTGAATATTGCTCAGCATTCCTGCATTACCTACAGATTTACTGTACTCTTCAAATTTTTCAATAACTGAATCAGATGGAAGAACTCTATAGCGAATCATAGTCCATATTGCTTCAGACATTCATTTGAGAGAACACACTAGCAATCCACTAGAACAGTGGTTCTCAAAGTGTGGTCTCCCGTCTAGCGGCAGAGCAGCATCAGCATCACCTGGTGGTGTGCACTATGATCCTAGCTATTTGGGAGGCTGAAGTGGGAGGACAGCTTGAGCCTGGGAGGTCAAGGCTTTAGTGGGCCAGGATCACAGCACAGCACTCCACCCTGGGCATCAAAAAACAAGACCCGGTGGAAGGATGGAAGGAAGGAAAAGAAACTCTGGAGGTGGGGCCAGTAAATCTGTTTTAATAAGTTCCCCAAGAGATTCTGGTACACGCTAAAGTCTGATCTAGAATAAACCCTTCTCACAATGTGATTCTGCTTAGACTTTCATTAAAAATTACATCTCTGGGGAACCAGCTCAGACCTTTTGAACAAAATCTGCACTGACCTGGAGCCCAGATTCTACACAGCTACTAAGCACTCCTGGTGATTCTGATACACGGCAAGTTTCAAATACCACCCCATTAGATTATAAACTCCTTGAGAGGAGGGACTGTCTTGTTCAGTTTATTTCTAATTCTTGTGCCAAAAGAAGTCACTAGTGAATGTCCTGAATGATCAGCTAGTTCCACATCAACTTGCCCATCACAACAGCAACTGCTAAGGCTGCAGGAGCATGGCAGAACTAGAGGTATGTGCTTATCCATCCCCTTTCTTGCCCCTCAAAACAATCAAGATTTTGCTTATTTAAAAATGGTCAGCAGCTTGCTAAGAATAGCTGGATTGTTAACTGATGAATGAAAGCCATCTTTGTTTTAAGCTATTTGGTAATAAAGAAAGATAGCTATGGGTTGGGAGAGCTAGAGGGAGTCTGAAGGCCTTAGTACCTTAACTACCCAGAGGTGAAGTTCAGACTAATTTAAGTCAAGTTGACAGACGTAACTGTTAGCCTGGGGGAATACGATCTGTTTGGAAGCATTATTTTGGCAAGAAAAAAAACTTCTGTTAAGAGATGGCTTTCAGCACCTGCAAACTTTGTTTAGTTTTGTCAGCCACAACAACAAAGAATGAGACTTTGAGAATTCAGGCTCCTTAGAGTTACCACAAAACCCAAATCAGTCTAGGTTAAGAGCAAACGCTGAGTTCTCAAGAAGTTAAACTCTTTCAGGTTTTATAAGCAACAACTCTGAGGCTAAATTGAAATGTTTAAAAAAACACCACCACTCCTGCCCAGAAATTAAATAACTCACCTTACAGACACATATATTTCAATTAATTGTTCCATTTTTTTAAATTGCCTATTTATTTTTCTACCCAATCCAGTATCCACAATATACAAGAGGATATAAACAGACTATCATGAATATTTACAGGATGATACACCAAAGAATTACCAAGGAACAAATCCTGCAAAGTAACAAATTGTTGCTTATCCATGTCCACTCAACTGTACAAGGTTTATTTCTAGGACAATTTCCCATTCTCTGTGAAAGAAGTTCTGTGAATTTATACCTTCCATAAGGGTCAAGCAAATATGCTAAGAGCTGATACCATCATGTTTTTATACTAACAGCCGAGAAAGGCTTTTAAAGAACACTCTCTTTCAGTCCATTGTTACAGCATCAGTGGGCTCATAGGCAGGATGTGACTTCATCAAAGGAAATGCTTCTCTCTTCTTGGCCTCCCTAAGACCTTTCTCACAGTACACAGAAGGAGCTCCCCTTGATAACACCCTAGTTCCAACAGATGGTGTGGAGATTATCAACACACAATGGGGAAAAGAAACTGACCCCCTTACCAGCTAAATACAATACAGATCTAGGGAGGCAGTTTCCAGATCTCCAATAGGCAGACATTATGTGGCCTGTATTTAGTACACAGCACATTCTCTTGAGAGAAAACAGGAATGAACATTCTTAGAAACATTCACATTGTAGCTTTACCCAAAGTATATAGGAAATGGCAAAAACCTAAACCTAGCTGGACATTTTATACAAGTCAAAGTTCAAAGGAATCATCCTATCTTTATTCTCAGGAATCCAATGGGTTGAATACCACAGCTCTTCTTTAATGGAAGCAGAAGATTCAGAGTGCTTGTCTCCCAAAATGCCTCAGCGAAGAGCAGCACAGAGAATGTAATATAAAAAGCGTAATAGGGTTAATACATGGAAGACAACAATTCTCAGTCAACCTAACCACAATTTTCTGTCTTGGCCATCCGTAAGAAATGATCACATTTGATATTCAACTTTCGCATTCAAAAAAAGAAATCAATTCAGCTTCAGACACAAAGGAAAAACAAACAAACAACAACAAAAATGGCAATAGCCTACGTATCTAAACACTTGACAATCAGGGAACTGCCCCACAAAGATACGCTCAAGGCCAGAAGTGCCTGTTTATAATTTGGCATGTACTGGTTGAAGGGGCAACAGGGCCTGGAGCTAAAATAGTCAATTTAAAAAATATAAGACATCAATGAATCAGACAAATGTAGACATATATGATACCACATTAAAGACTCATATACAATACTGTGCTGACTGAAAATATTTTGGGACACTAGAAGGAAAAGATAATAGGAAAATAATTACAAAGGAGCATTTCAGTCCAAAGCCAGTCCAGTGAGTACATACAACTAGGATTTCCAATCTTTAATCTCCAAAGAAGCTGATTAATAAATTATAACATCACTTCATTCACCTTGGGACATACAACATACTTCCACCAAGTGCAGTAATCCCTCTGACGTTTTGGTTTCACTGCTATTTGATGACTAAGTCATTTCTGGCTATAAAGATCTTCCTAATATATTTTAATTAGCCATTTAACACTACAGAGGCTGCCCCCTTTGAGAGACCAGACAAGCTTCACTGAATCTGATCTAATGAAGGTGAACAGTGGGGGAAAAAGGGAGTATTCATTGGTTTTTTTTTTTTTTTGTAAATCTTTCTCTCTGGCTTGAAAAACTCTGCAATCACTTAATGTTTTGCTCCAGAAAAAGAAAGCAAAACTAGCTGGGAAAATATCCATACTTTGTGTTTACTAGCATGATACAAAATAAATTCACAGATGTCAGTCCATTGTTTCTTAAAGACCAAATGTGAATTTTTAATCTTGTAACTTAAGAACTGAGTTTTTCCACATTCTTTTATAGAGTTAGCATCTGTAAACTGAGACCCTTTTTTGGACAATCATACAAATTTAGTCTGTCCCTGGAAACAAAAACACAACCTAACAGATTAACAAAATATGTCCTTTAGACAATATTTTTTCTGTGAATTTTGCTGCACTGTTACCATTTTTATCCTTCAGCAAACAAAACTACACTTAAAAAGTTTATGTATTTCGAGTTCACAAAGAGCTAAACTCTTAATTAAGAAGACTATGAAGTCAACGTACTCTCATTTCAGAACTGGCTCCCCTCTTTTCAAAAGTAAACTCTAAAAGTTCTTTGGTTATCATTATTAAGTTATATGAGCTAGACATTTCCACTGCCATCAATGCTTCTGTAAAATTGAATAGAGATTTTATTATACCACACACACAAAAAGCAATCGGTACAGAAAAAGCAGTTTTTAGTTATTCTGTTGAGAATTTCTTTCCATGATTTCTCCCATTAAAGTATAGTTTTCAAAGCAACCACCACGACAAAGGAAGCATCTAATTAGTCCATTTTCTTCTGATCCAAGAATGCTGAACATTTACTGTCCCATCTGTAGTTGTATCAGCAGTGTAATGAACACAGTTTATATTACTTAACTATTCTTTGAACTCCAAGAACTGTTGAAGTCTTTTCTGATGTTCTGCAGATGCTTGCACAGCACTAAATGAAACATAAATTCAAAGCATAAGCTTTATTTTACATTAAGCATATTAAGTGAACCACAGAGCACAGAGTCAATATTTTTCAAAACAATTAAAAACGAATAGAAATCTTCACTTATTTAGTATTTCTGAAAAAGCTGGATGAAACTTTTTAATCTAATGAAGAGGAGGGCTTGCATTCAGTAATGGCATGTTTCTACCTTCTAAAAGACCAAAGCAAATTAAGACTGACAAGTGAAGGCATTAACTTTAACCTGTTCTGCTATGGAACCTGCTGTGCAGAGTTCCAGGCCTTGCAGTTGATATTCTGGATTTTATTATTTTATTTAAACCAGATTCCAACATTATCTTTGAGTTGTGGAGTATCTGAATTGCCTTTAATATAAAATCCTTTAAACTAAAATGTTTGGTTAAAACACAATAGACTCCATTAATCATTTTCAAAGGTAACGGCTTGGTGGTTTAGATTTATTTCTCCCTTTGAACATACGTTATGTTTTGGATGGGAACACTGAGTTCTCTCTCCACCCTCACCATCACAAAAACATATTACCTTGACAAAATTAGGGCAAATATATACTGAAACTAGTATAATACTTCCTGTTAAACTTTTGGGCAAAAATTGAATATAATGAAAGATTCCGGTTTTCTAGTTCTTGAATAGGTCACTGCTTTTTAAAGTGCCAAAACAGTATTACTGTAATAATTTTATTATGAATCATCTTAAAATGTCTTATGGACATCTTTGCTTTCTTAAACCGCATACCTATAATTGAACCATTTCAAGTATACCACTGTGCAAGGATGCCTCTAGGTGCTAGTGAGGCTGTCTTCTCTACTTAACAGCTCTGGAACTCTCTCCAACACCAAATCTGTGGCTTTCCCATGACACTTCTCTCTGCTAACAGGTAGTGAAGTGTCCCTTACGGTCTACGGTTAGTACTCCTGACTCCAGTAGCAATCTCTACCCCTCAAATAAATTTTGATATGGGCCAGGCGTGGTGGCTCACACCTGTAATCCCAACATTTTGGGAGGCTGAGGCAGGTAACTTGCTCACAATCACAGATAGTCAATGATGTAAGCAGACAGAAATCCAGATATTTTAACTCCAGATCTAACATTCTTTCCACTATACCATTCTGTCCTACTTGTACAAAATAGCCTCTACTGACTTTATAAACTTTGGTGCATATATAAAATACGGCTCTTCTCAGAGAAAAGACACTAAGGAGGAATTTCATTTTCACAATTTAGTTAATTTTTGAGGCAGGTTCTTGCTCTGTTGCCCAGGCTGGAATGCAGTGCCGCGATCTTGGCTCACTGCAACCTCCACTTCCGAGGTTCAAGTGATTCTCCTGCGTCAGCCTCTGGAGTAGCTGGGATTATAGTTGCCCGCACCATGTCTGGCTAGTTTTTGTATTTTTAGTAGAGATGGAGCTTCACCATGTTGGTCAGGCTGGTCTCGAACTCCTGACCTCAGGCTATCCACCTGCCTTTGCCTCACAAAGTGCTGGGATTATAGGCATGAGCCACCGTGCCTGGCCCATTTTCATAGTTTTTAACCAGTCATCTGTATCTCTCTCTCTCTCTCTCTTTTTTTTTTTTTTTTTTTTTTTTTTTTTTTTTTTTTTTGAGACAGTCTTGCTCTGTCACCCAGGCTGGAGTGCCATGCCACAATCTCGGCTCACTGCAACCTCTACCTCCTGGGTGCAAGCGATCCTCATGCCTCAGCCTCTCAAGCAGCTGGGATTACAGGTGCGCACTACCACGCCCAGCTATTTTTTGTGCTTTTAGTAGAGACGGGGTTTTGTCATGTTGGCCAGGCTGGTTTCAAACTCCTGACCTCAGGTGATCCGCCTGCCTTGGCCTCTCAACGTGCTGGGATGACAGGCATGAGCCGCTGTGCCCAGCCTACATCTCTTTCTTATCTAATAAATTCCTATGCTCCCCTTTTCTTCTTGCCTTTTTCCCTCAGGGGAATGTTAGAGTCCTGCAATTTATCCAGCCACTGATTACTGGCTAAAACTGGCAGGAATTTCAAATTATTCTTACATACAATAGTATGTAAGAATACTGCCTTTGCCAGTCCCCTCTGCCTGGCCATGACCACAGTCAGGCAAGGTCTAAAGGTATGCCCTTCTCCTTGCTTTTGTTCTATCATTAATATACTTCATATCTATTTCATTCTCTAAATTCACCAGTATTTTCTGATTGTGTCCTACATATTAATTTATATCTTGGAGGCTGTCTAGTGTTGCATAAAGAAAGACAAAAGATTTTTAAGAGCAAGAAAGTCCTAATTTCAGGTTCATGTTTAACAGGCACTAGACTGTGCTATTAGAGAAGTTTTAACATCTCTGTGCCTCTGTTTTCATACTTGTACAATTATGACACTTTCCACATTTCACAGGGTCTTTCAAAAGAGTAAATGTAAAATACACAAAGTTCTAAGTGTATTGTCTAGAATAGCACAGTCTGATAAAACTTTCTAGAATGAAGGAAAGGAAAGGTTTTATACTTAAGTTGTCCAATACAGTAGCTACTAAACACATGTAGTTATTGAGTACTTCAAATTCGGCTAGGGTGACTGGCAAATTGAATTTTCAACTTTATTTAATTTAAATTAGAAGTCTTAAACTATTCATTGATTGCACACAAAAACAGCAGAGCAATCTCTTGTCTTCTAAAGCTCATTTATAATTATGATAAATGTAAATATAGTTTAGTTACTAAGCTAGTATCCCTCATCCTGCCTAGCTAGATCATTTCACAAGAGGAAAGCAGTAAACATCAATAAAACTAAATATAACAGGCTTGGCATTTGTGGTTTTCTCTCTGGTTCTGTTTCTGAAGGTGTTGTGATCTGTCAGTGTTTTTCCAGCATGAATCACAAAGCACCAGGGATTCATTTCTGGAATACTTCGCTCACCCCAAGTCTTAAGTTTGCTGACCAAGATATAACAATAGAATTAGTTCTAATATGTTTTTCTGGAAAGGTACTCGGGTTTTTTGCCCTTTTTTCTCCCTTAAACATCTTTTGGTAATTTAAAAATATATATAAAATTAAATTTGCTGCATTTGTAACTTTCTGTCCTCTTTTGTCCATTTGAAAAAAATCCCCAAAGCATTATGATGGGCCAAATTTTAAAATATAAACATTAAGTCCACCTCCAAGCTGTAAGTTCACAGTAGGAATCATCAAGGTCCCAAAAGAACACTTTCAACATATAAGCCTTATCATTCCCATACCTGTTTCTAAGGAAAGCTCCCCAGAATGAGTATTATCATGGATCAAAACAGGTAAACTTACTTCAGATGTTCACCAAATGTAGTCGTTATTCTATAGATGGCAGTTTTTAGTGATGCTCTGAATGCAAATCTTAATGTTTTATATGAAGTATCCACAAGGCTTCCTGAAATCCGGGGTGGTTTACTGGAAGCATGAGGAAGCTTAAAGTACTTGTCGACTGCCTACATCAAGAAAGAAAACACATCAGTTTAAGTTATAAAGAAAGCCAGCCTAGGCCAGGTGCTGTGGCCCACATGTGTAATAACAACACTTTGGGAGGATGAGGCAGGGGGACTGCTTGAGACCAGGAGTTCCACTGTACTCCAGCCTGGGCAACAGAGACCCTGTCTCAAAAAATAAAAATAAAAAATAAAAAAAAAAAGAAAGCTAATTTAGTCCAAAGAATTAAGATTTGAGATAGATACATATCAATATATACAGAGAGATATACACATATCCATAGATATGCTGTAACATATTTCTTATTGTAGATCACGTCGAAATAGTTTCAAAAACAATGCAATAGGGAGGCTCAGCTACTTTGGCAGTTACCAGGCTCCCCCACCCCCAAAATCCAGACTTGCCCTCGAAAACAAAGCTATCATTCAATAGCCTTGAAAATGCAAAGCCTGAAGTGAAACACCAATGTCCTACTCTGCTTATGATGTGTGACAGGCAGGAGGACCTTTATTAAAAGACCTCAGCAAAAAAAACAAACAAAAAAAACCAAACTTTATACTTTACACAAATAGTTATTCACTAAATAGTTTATCTTCTTTTTCAAATCAGATAAGGCATTTATGAGCAATGACAGATGATACTGTTACATCATGAGGTCCCCATGGAAAAATAAAGTGAAAAGATATAATGGTAGAAGCCTATTATTTATAGTTATGAACGTAACCAAAAGAACTGAAAACAAAAGTTATTAAAATTATTTTTGTCATCAAGTTCTTAGTTTCAAGAGCTCTTTTACATCATCTGTTCTTTTTAATTTTAGCATCCTATTTTTGTTTCGAAGATGCAATATCCTTTCTTACTTCTAAGGATTCTGATGATAGCTTTTTTGTTTTTTAGTTTCTTCCAAGCTGACTTTCTCCCTTTGCTTCTTTCATGAGAGATTTTTCTCAGAAATCTAACGATCCTCACTCACAAATGCAAGTGGGACCTGATAAAGAGCTGAGCACCGATTCTGAGTGCATGACTGGGGATTACACACAAGGGGCTTCACAGTGGATCATCTGCAGGGACTTTTAGGGGCGAACCTTCAACTTAGTCACTTTAGGTCTTTCTTCTTGCACTGGCCAGAGTGCCCAAAGAAAAGTCTCCTAGTATCTTGACAGGACCTGGCCCCAGTGTTCCGAAGCCAACTGGGGAACAGGGCTTTTGAACTAACTCATCCCTCTCCTTTAGTACAGCACCCACAACTCTCCCAGTCTGGGTGTTCTGCTGTCTGTTAAAGGATAAATAAACCTCAGACTACAGTGGAGTAGGAGCAATTACCCCACAGCATAGGGTCTGGGGATCTAACTAATTTTCAAGCAGCTCTCACCCAATCTCTTTATTTTGGGTACCTGTCCCTTCATCCTTGGTTCTAGAGTTACTTGGTGCTTCTCCCACCATCAATTTGAAATCTGCCTCTGGAATCTGCTAAGTTAGCTGTCTCAACCATCTGCTTTCCAGCTTTGAAAGTTTTGTTGCTATTATGTCCTCTCCTGTTTATGGATTTATATATGTATAAAATACCTCTTCTACAGTTTAGTAGTTTTGGAGAAGAAATAAAATTTGATGCATGTCTTCAGTCTGCCACGATAACTTCAGTGTTATTTTTCACTTAATTTCACTGAATTTAGTGTTATTTAAGTATTTCACTGAATTTCAACTACCTAAAATAATTTCAAGTATGTCTCAGTCTTGGGAAACACTTTTAAAAGTGATAGTTGAAAAAAATATATGATTGAACTCAAAGTTATTGTGGCAGATTGAACAAAAGCATCAAATCTTGTTCCACGATAATGGAAAATTGGATTCTTTTCAATTTTCTTGCAAATGTCCTGATTAACCCTCAGTATTATCAGGAAAAATAATCATCCTCATTATTGCCTATGAATACTTTATATTTTTGTAGTCTGAAATCATTTTACAAACAATTTACAGATGACAAGGTAATGCCAAATAACTTTATATAACTTTAGCATAGGCAAGGACTTCATGACTAAAACACCAAAAGCACTGGCAACAAAAGCCAAAATAGACAAATGGGACCTAATTAAACTCCAGAGCTTCTGCACAGCAAAAGAAACAGTCATTGAAGTGACTCAGCAACCAACAGAATGGGAAAAAATTTTTTTGCAATCTACCCATCTGACAAAGGGCTAATACCCAGAATCTACAAAGAACTAAAACAGATTTACAAGAAAAAAACAAACCCATTCAAAAGTGGGCCAAGGATATAAACAGACACTTTACAAAAGAAGACATATATGAGGCCAACAAACATATGAAAAAATGCTCATCGTCACTGGTCATTAGAGAAATGCAAATCAAAACTACATTGAGATACCATCTCACGCCAGTTAGAATGGTGATCATTAAAAAATCTGGAGACAACAGATGCTGGAGAGGATGTGGAGAAATAGGAACACTTTTACACTGTTGGTAGGAGTGTAAATTAGTTCAACCATTGTGGAAGACAGTGTGGCGATTCCTCAAGGACCTAGAAATACAAATTCCATTTGACCCAGCAATCCCATTACTGGGTACATATCCAAAGGATTATAAATCATTCTATTATAAGGACACATGCACACGAATGTTCATTGCAATACTGTTTACAATAGCAAAGACTTGGAACCAACCCAAATGCCCATCGATGACAGACTGGACAGGGAAAATGTGGCATACATACACCATGGAATACTATGAAGCCATAAAAAACGATGAGCTCATGTCCCTTGTAGGGATATGGATGAACCTGGAAACCAGCAGTCTCAGCAAAATGACACAAGAACAGAAAATCAAACACCGCATGTTGTGACTCATAGGCAGGTGTTGAACAATGAGAACACATGGACACAGGGAGAGGAGCATCACACACTGGGGTCTGTGGGGGGGAACAGGGGAGGGACAGCAGGGGGTGGGGAGTTGGCGAGGGATAACATGGGGAGAAACGTCAGATATAGGTGATGGGCAGGAAGGCAGCAAACCACACTGCCATGTGTGTACCTACGCAACCATCTTACATGTTCTTCACATGTACCCCAAAACCTAAAACACAATTATAAAAACTTTACATAAGAATTTAAAAAAAATACAAAACTTTAAATAAGAAGACCAGTCACAATGGCTCATGCCTGTAATCCCAGCACTTTGGGAGGCTGGGACGGGAGGATTGCTTGAAGCCAGGAGTTCTAGACTAGCTTGAGCAACACAGAAAGACTCTGTCACTACAAAAAATTTAAAAATTGGCCGGGCGTGGTGACTCACACCTGTAATCCAAGCACTTTGGAGGCCAAGGCAGGTGGATCACCTGAGGTCAGGAGTTCAAGACCAGCCTGGCCAACATGGTGAAACCCCGTCTATAAAAAAAAAAAAAAAATTAATTAATTAATTAAAAAAAATTTTTTTTATTAGCTGGATGTGGTGCAACACCTGCAGTCCCAACTACTCGGGAGACTGACATGAGTGGGAGGATCATTTGATCCCCAAAATTTAAGGTTACAGTGAACCATGATCATGCAACTGTACTCCAGCCCGGGAAACAGAGCAACACCTTGTCCCCAAAATATATTAAATTAAATGAAAATGAAAATAAGAACACAAACACGGCAAATCCAAATTTTTATTCCATATTTTCTAGGTTTTGAAGATATACACACCTGAAATGAGCAATATCATTTGAATGCAACTAGTTGTTCATCAGCTATCATGTATAAACCTGGAATACATCTATCTTGTAAATACTAATTCCAAATATGAGCTATATCTCTAATAGATTCTAGCTCATCAGTACTCTGGTTCTTTTTCTTGCATTTGCACTATCAAAATGCAGTAGCTTAAAAAACTTTTGACAACTCATAATTTTGCTAAAGAAAGTACAGCCACTTTCTTTGCACCTTAATTACAAACATTTTCTTTTTCCTCTCTTTATTTTTGAGAAACAGTATCGCTCTGTCGCCTAGGCTGGTGTGCAGTAGCACGATCTTGGCTCACTGCAACCTACGTCTCCAAGGTTCAAGCGATTTTCCGGCCTCAGCCTCCAAAGCAACTGGGATTACAGGTACCTGCCATCACGCCCAGCTAATATTTTTGTATTTTTAGTAGAGACAGGGTTTCACCACATTGACCAGGCTGGTTTTAAAATCCTGACCTCAAGTGATCCACTTGCCTCAGCCTCCCAAAGCGCTAGGATTATAGGCATGAGCCACCACGCCCGGCTGAAAAACATTTTCATTCTTAGGTTTATACAAATTCAGATGATCAATTCGGATGGCTTTTTTTTTTTGACATCACCTATTGCCTTCTTATCTTTATAACCCCCTTACAAATTGTATAGATACTGGTACACAAATACAACAGAAAATGAAGGAACACTGGTCATATGGACTCTTAGCAAAATGAGATGATTTAAGTTCTTATTATAAAATACTGTGGGATAAAGTCTTTCCTGTTGAATGACTTACTAGATGAGCATACCACATATATTTCTTTTCTCCCATTAAAAATATATTGTTCTGTAATCTTTGAGTTTGAGGAAACCATGTCTAGAATATCAACTGAAGGTTCACAGTCTAAAATTCCTCTGTTTTTTGAGATGGAGTCTCACTCTGTCACCCTGGCTGGAGTGCAATGGTGCCATCTCAGCTCACTGCAACCTCCACCTCCCTAGTTCAAGTGATCCTCCCACCTCAGTCTCTCAAGTAGCTAGGATTATAGGCATATACCACCATGCCCGGCTAATTTTTTTGTATTTTCAGTAGAGATGGGGTTTCACCATATTGGTCAGGCTGGTCTCGAACTCCTGACCTCAGGTGATCTGCCTCCCCGGCTTCCCAAAGTGCTGGGATTACAGGCATGAGCTACTACTACACCAGTCCTGAAATTCCCCTTATATAATCAATTTCATCATCATCATTAAAGTCTAGAGCTATGCTGTCCAATATGGCAACCACTAGCCACATGTAGCTATTGAGCAACTGAAATGTGATGAGTCCGCATTAAGATATGCTATAAAGTGAAAAATAAACATCAGATTTCTAAAAATTAGTATGTAAAAATTGATATAAAAGATCTCATTAGTAATTTTATCTTGATTACATGGTAAAATGACTCTACTTTAAATGTTGGGTTAAATAAACTGTACTATTAAAATAAATTTCACCTGTATTTTGTTAATGTATCTACCAGAAAACATAAGACTACACAGATGACTGCATTTTATTTTTATTGGACAGAACTGGTCTAGAGTGCAGCTATCTGTCGCTCTGCATTTGTCTCTCAGTGTGTCTAAGTAATTGTTTTAACATATTGGCAATTTTCTTCCCTTTACCATTGTGGGCAGAAAATTTAAAAATTATGAATTATCAGTTGTGTTCAATGAAAACACTCCCAGCACTTTGGGAGGCTGAGACAGGATTTCAACATGTTGCTCAGGGGTCAAGCAATCCATCAGCCTTGGCCTTCCAAAGTGCTGGGATTGCATGTGTGTGCCACCATGCCCAGGCAATCTTTCTTTTAAAAGAGATGTGACGTTGTAACAAAAGATGTAATTCTTTTGGTGGCAAAAGCTGACCTGACGAAAACTCATCTGGCAGTAAAACATGACTGTGCTGACCCTGGCTATTTAGAGTCTTCATCCTACTTTACCCCCCCACTTAATCTGAATATTCAGATAGCTCACCGGAGAAAATATTAATGAATCTGATCAAGGGGATTCTACTTCAGATACGAATAGGAATGTAACGTAGTATATGATATATATATGTATATACTATGTCACATTTTTAAAATTAAAACACATCTGAATTCTGAAATATATGGTAGGATTTGAGATAAAGGACTATAGACCCATATTCTATTTGTAGCAAGTCAAACTAGTTTACCATTACAATAATTATAAAATTTTCTTTTAAATAAATTTATGTTTAAAATGAATGACTTGGCCGGGCATAGTGGCTTACGCCTGTAATCCCAATACTTTGGGAGGCCAAGGCAGGAGAATCAATTGAGCCTGGAAGCCGGAGACCAGCTTGGGCAACAAAGTGAGACTCTTGTCTTTTTATGAAAAAATAATAATAAAATCAATGACTTAAAATACTAAGTAAATAAAAGTTCAGGGAAATAAGATATGACTAAATGACAACAGTATGTGATAATATAGTTATGACAAAAATTATGAAGATAATATATGACTAGTTTAAATTTAAGCTGGTTATCTGACACTATGTCTGCTAGATTGCCTGCTAACAGTATTGACAGCAATACTTTTTTTTAACCTTCCTTTTAATCTGAAAGATCTTTTCTCTTGTATAAGAATTATCATGGCCAGGTGCAGTGGCTCACACGTAATCCCAGCACTTTGGGATGCCAAGGTAGGCAGATGACCTGATGTCAGGAGTTTAAGACCAGCCTGGCCAACATGGTAAAACCCCGTCTACTAAAAATACAACAATTACGGCAGTCACCTGTAATCCCAGCTACTTGGGAGGCTGAGGCAGCAAAATTTCTTGAGCCTGGGAGACCTTTGCAATGAGCAGAGATTGTGCCATTGCACTTCAGCCTGGGCAAGACTCCATCTCAGAAAAAAAAAAAAAGAATTACCATGTGGCTGGATGCAGTGGCTCACACCTATAATCCCAACACTTTGGGAGGCCGAGGCAGGCAGATCACTTGAACTCAGGAGTTCAAGAGTAGCCTGGGCAACATGGCAAGACCCTGTCTTTACTAAAAATATAAAAAATTAGCTAGGTGTGGTGGTGGGCACCTGTAATCCCAGCTACTTGGGAGTCTGAGGCAGGAGAATCGCTTGAACCCAGGAGGTAGAGGTTGCAGTGAGCCAAGATCGCACCATTACACTCCAGGCTGAGCAACAAAAGCAGAACTTTGTCTTAAAAAAAAAAAAAAAAAAAAAAAAAAGGAAAAAAAGAAATGCAGCATGATCAGAGGACATATGACAGGTGAATCTGAGCTTGTCTTGCAAGTAGAGGATAGAGAGATGTAAGATAATTTAATGGCTCCTGAAGAATGTAGGAGTTGGAAGGAGGAATGGGGAAAAGAAAGGAATATTCTGTATGAGTAAACTTATTCATGATTGTACATGGTACACTGTACATGAATACAATGTGTCATTGTAATCATGATCAAACTCCTGACCTCAGGTGATCCACCCACCTCGGCTTCCCAAAGTGCTGGGATTACACGCGTAAGCCACCGTGCCCAGCCTCATTGTGCATTTATGCACAGTGGCACTGTGGCACTGATGTAGTTCTTTGTATGAATATCTGTTTTACATCCTGTAAGCTCCTGGAGGACAAGAACTCAGTCTTTTTCCATTCTGTGTCATATCACATACCAAATGCTTGATAATTAAATATTTACTGGATGGATGGATCTGTGAATGGCATAAAGGTAAACATCAATATTCCAAGTAGATCAAAATTTGACCTTCAAATGATGATGTAAAAAATATAATAGATAGGGCTGATCAATTTCATCAGGATGACATCGGCCTTTTTACAGAAACCAAGGCTATCTAAAGAATATAAAACATACTTTAAAGATGAAAATATTCTGGAGATGGATGGTGGTGATGACTGCATAATAGTGTGAATATATTCAATATCATAGAACCATACAGTAAAAAATAGATTAAATGGTAATTTTTATGTTATATATATTTTACCACAATTTAAATTCTTTTTTTTTTTTTTTTTTTTTTAAGAGACAGGGTCTCACTCTCTTGCCCAGCCTGGAGTACCGTCACATAGCTCACTGCAGCCTCAAATTATTGAGCTTAAGTGATCCTTCAGCCCCAGCATCCCAAGTAGCTGGGATTATAGGCTAGCATCACCACATCTGGCTAACTTAAACAATTGTTTTTTACAGACACTGTCTCACTGTTGCCCAGGCTGGTCTTGAACTCCTGATCTCAAGCTATCCACCTGCCTCAGCCTCCCAAAATGCTGGGATTACAAGTGTGAGTCACCGCACTCAGCCAAAAAATTTTAATTATAAAATATATCATTTTAGTTCCTAACATTTTTTATGTAAGCACCCTTTTTAAAAACAACAACAAAATCCTGGGGACTTCATCCACTGATAGAGAAGATAATACTATGAACTCGACAGTGCTTTCAAATTAATTTATATTTTAATTAACCAAAACAGTATGTAAAAGCCTCTGAGAAAACAGCTGCAAACATGTTGGAGAAAAGTTAATCATTCAAATGAAATTATGTATGTCCCTTATAATAACTGTGATCTCCAGGATGGTCTGACCACTGGCAGAAACCACTGAGCTAGCTACCATATCTATCACCCTACCCCTTGCCCTCTGAATAGTCTGAAGAGTGAAAGGCTCCCCTTCCCTTTCACGTTTTGCCTTTAATGATTCAGTGAAATGGCTGATGTTATTGATACTGAAAAGTAAAACAAAAGGACAGAACAGTTCCATACAATTGTTCCTTAGTAACACCCAGAAGCCAGTAATGTACAACTTGCCTTAAATTACAGAGATACTTAGAACTTACTCTCTTCACTTTGATCCCTTCTAGATCAAAGAACAGAAAGCCAAAAATATATAACAGGGATCATATGAGTCACATGACATCCCTGCCTCTCAAAATGAAAAGATGGTTTGGGATCATTTTAATCAACCCACTGCATCAGAACTGCCACTAAATTTAGGCCCCAAAACAGAAGCCTTCGTCCACTGAACCAGCAATGACGCAATCCAGTAGCCATCCCACAAGCATTTAATAAGTGCCTGTCGTTTGCCAGGTACTGTATCAGATGGTGGGTACACAGGTGAGACAAAGTCCCCACCTATCCTCTGGCTACTATGAAGAAGAAACAATAAAAGTCAATAAAGAAAATAAAGTGTTGAGACAGGGGTTATAGAGTAGAGCCAATCCAAAGGAGAAAAATTTGTTCTAGACAGAAAAAGAAAAGAAAAGGCAGCATGGCAGAATTAGGGTCAAGTTAAGAAAATAAGATATATTTGGTAGGGGTGGGCAAAGACTGATTAGTCTATGGCGGTTATAAGAGCAGAGGGCTCATGGAAATGGCAGAGTGGCTGGAATCAGAACACGAAGTGTCTCAGTTGAGACTCAGTAGGGGCAAGAGGATGTAATAATTTAGGACAAGAATGCTAAGATCCGGCCGGGCGCGGTGGCTCACGCCTGTAATCCCAGCACTTTGGGAGGCCGAGGCGGGTGGATCACGAGGTTAAGAGATCAAGACCATCCTGGTCAACATGGTGAAACCCCGTCTCTACTAAAAATACAAAAAATTAGCTGGGCATGGTGGTGCGTGCCTGTAATCCCAGCTACTCAGGAGGCTGAGGCAGGAGAATTGCCTGGACCCAGGAGGCGGAGGTTGCGGTGAGCCGAGATCGCGCCATTGCACTCCAGCCTGCGGAACAAGAGAGAAACTCCGTCTCAAAAAAAAAAAAAAAAAAAAAAAAAAAAAAAAAAAAAAAAAAAAAAAAGGATTTAATAAAATTAGTAATTAAAAAAAAAAAAAAAAAAAAGAATGCTAAGATCCTGAAGCAAGGCAGGAGGGATAGGTAAGCGAATGGATGGGTAGTGGAACTGCCACATGGGTGCAGCTAAAAGACATGGGGACAAGGGAATTGAAAGGCTTGGTAATAAAGTGTTGAAATAATAGACTACCAGGTCTAAACCGGATAAAGGCATACATGTAGTCAAGAGGGAGCTGAAAGACAAAGAAAATGGGGAAAAGGAACTGGAAATAATGGTAGGATCAAAAAAACTGTAGAGAAGCAGCAAGGGCATGAAAGGGTGTGCCTGGAGCAAGGGATCTTACACTGGGTCCATAGACCTAAGGGAAAAATTCAGGGGATACAAACTTTGTGATAAGAATTACATGTTTATCTTTACTAAGCTCTAATTAAAACCTAGCATTTCCTTCAATTATAAATGTAAGCAACAAATTGTAGCCTTAGCAGTTCGTGTGACTTTGTCACCAACCGAAATCACCAATATCTCCATATCACAATAAGACTGTCACCGTTATCTTGAAATACCATTCATCTTATCCCTAATTCCAAATAAGTTATTAGACTCACTGACAAATCTTTTTACGTAATGTGACCATTAAAAACGACATATATCATAAACAACATCTTGATAATTATATTTCAATATAACTGATTTTATTTCTAATCCTAAACGCTTTATTTTATGCATTTAAGAACATGATTCTGAGGAGAAGTTCATGGGCTTCAACAGACTGCCAAAGGAATCTCTGGCACAAAAACATTTAAGGACTCTAGCTTACAAGGTAGAATCCTGGAGTTTCAAGCTCTGGTGGTGGAGTTTTCAGGGGATAATTGGGCCTACGTGATAGTTTTGGGTTGAGAGGGTAGACAAATGGATACTGAAGAGGAAGAAAGCAAAGAATTGTGCAGCCAAGGTGTGGGGCAGATTACTCACACAGATTCTGAATTACTCATTAAAATCAACCTCGGGATGTGGAGTGGAAAAAAAAAGACTGTAAGGCAGTTTGCAAAATCTGATGACAGCAGGGCATGACCAAAACATTGACCATGATGTGGCGTAAGCAAAAATAGACATTATGAGCCTCACATAAGGGGGAGTTTTATACTGAGAATCTAAGTATCAGGTTACGGGTCCTGTTTGTTCCTTCCATCATTTCCCAACATCCAAAAATATGCTTCTTTGCTCGTTTTACTCTGCCCCTCAAAAGTATTCTCCATTCCAACTTTCCTGTTTTCAAACTAGGGCCTGCAATGACTTAAATTTCCCCCCAAAACCACGTGATGGAAACCAATCCCCAATGCAACAGTGTTGAGAGATGGGGCCTAATGGGAGGTGTTTAGGTCAGGACTCCACTCAAGAAGGAATTAATGCTGATTTTAAAGGGGTTTAATATTGCGAGTTTAATCTCTTGCTCTCTTCTGTTCAGGCGATCCCTTCTGCCATGTTATGGTTCAGCAAGAAGACCCTCACCAGATGCAGTCCTCAATCTTGGACTTCCCAGCCTCTAGGACCATGAGCCAAATTAAGTTCCTGTTTGTTATAAACTACCTAGTCTGTGGTATTCTGTTATAGCAGCATGAAACAGACAAAGACAGGGCTTGACCTTTTGACAAATCTGTAATTCTTATTTTCCTATTTAAATGTATGAATAACTGTAATCAAACAAACAGATTACTTCCTTCTAATCAACTATGAAGAACTAGAAATTCTGATTGTCGGGGAGGTAAAAGCAGAGAAATTTTGGTACAGAATACCTCTAGGGCAGTGTGATCTTTATGAAATAATTCAGTGAGTTTTAACCAGCACTGTAAAAAATGAAATACAACGGAAAATATTAAAATGCACTGCACACAGAAAAAGGTGAGTACTGTTCCAAGAATCCTTTATTTCTGACACACACACACACACATACACACACACACACCCTATATTCTGAGTCTAATGTAAATGTACTGCAGATCATGGTCCAAAAAGTTTGAAAGCCACAGTTCTAAGGGTAGAAGCGTTCTCTCTGAAGAAAGAGTAAGGGATATAGATCAGGCTGGGCATGGTGGCTCACACCTGTAATTCTCCCAACATTTTGGAAGGCTGAGGCAGGTGGATCACCTGAGGTCAGGAGTTCGAGACCAGCCTGGCCAACATGGTGAAACCCCATCTCTACTAAAAATACATAAATTAGCTGGGCATAGTGGCACATGCCTGTAGTCCCAGCTACTTGGGAGGCTTTGGCTGAAGAATCACTTGAACCTGGGAGGTGGAGGTTGCAGTGAACGGAGATCATGCCATTGCACTTCAGCCTGAGCAACAAAGCAAAGGCTCCATCTCAAAAAAAAAAAAAAAAAAAAAGCAGGGGATGGATGTGGATCTGTAGTTTTTCCTGGGGTCTACTGCAGTGCTAATACCCTGTAGTCAGACTGGGTTCTAGTCCCAGCTCCTTCACCTAGGAGATCGTGTGTGAGATCTGAGGTAAGTCACTGCACTACTAAGCCTCCTTCACCTATTAAAAAAAAAAAAAAGAGTGAAAATACTTCCGCCTTGCTTACCTCACAAGATAGCTATAAAGATCAAATAAAATAATGATAAATTACTCTGTAGACTATAAGCACTGTACCACTGTTGTTATTTTAACTACACTGCCAGTGATAAAAATGTTGGGAGCATCAAAGATATGCCCAAATCATGGTCATCCTATCGTGCAGTTAGATAAGCCAAATATTAGAAGCTATGGGCAAATACTAGGAAACTATTT
The DNA here is from genome assembly GCF_009761245.1 of Sapajus apella. NCBI lineage: Eukaryota > Metazoa > Chordata > Mammalia > Primates > Cebidae > Sapajus > Sapajus apella. Next base: position 32,008,429 of record NW_022436976.1, on the reverse strand, counting down.
ATTTACAGAATGGCACCTGGGAACGATAATCAAACTATCATGCAGACACACACATCTCAAGTAACATACAAAAGAAAGTACTCACAAAAAGTGCTCAAGGCAAAAAATCACTGGTTTTGATGGGTAAGATTTTCTAATAGGTAAAATGAATTCAGTTTTGAAGAAAGAAATGGAGAAGTATGTTTTCTCTTCATTATCTTTTATTTTTTTGAGACAGGGTCTCACTCTGTCACCCAGGCTGGAGTGCAGTGGCACAATCTCGGCTCACTGCAACCTCTGCCTCCCAGGTTCAAGCAGTTCTTCTGCCTCAGCCTCCCAAGTGGCTGGGACTACAGGTGCATGTCACCACATCCAGCTAATTTTTGTATTTTTAGGAGAGATGGGGTTTCACCATATTGGTCAGGCTGGTCTCGAACTCCTGACCTCATGATCCACCCACCTCAGCCTCGCAAAGTGCTGAGATTACAGGCGTGAGCCACTGCACCCAGGCACACCCACTAATTTTTAAAAAATTGTTTGTAGAGACGGAGTTTCATCACGTTGCCCAGCCTTCTCTTCATATCTTAAATGGTTTCCCAAGACCAAAAGATGCACCAGTTATCATTCAAGCCCAGTTCAACAGAAAGCCTACTATACCCACCAGATGCTATCTTTTTTTTTTTGGAGACAAGGTCTCACTCTGTGGCCTAGGGTGGAGTGCAGTGGCGCAATCTCCACTCACTGCAATCTCCGCCTCCTGGGTTCAAGCGATTCTCCTGCCTCAGCCTCCCTAGTAGCTGGGACTAAAGGCTCACACCACTGCACCCAGCTAACTTTTGCATTTTTTTATAGAGATAGGGTGTCACTTGTTGCCCAGACTGGTCTTGAACTCCTGAGCTCAGGTGATTCACCCACCTCGGCCTCCCAAGGTGTTGGAATTACAGGTATAAGCCACTGTGCCCAGCCTCCAGATGCTATCTCTATATGCTTCCAGCACTTTTTATAACTGTCATGTGACACATAACTAATATTATAAGGTGACATAAAAGGTACCAAGCAACCTGAAGTTAGAAAAAGAAGCCTACTGCAAAGCAGGAAGCATGTGTTTTATTTTTTGCCTTTCTTTAAGTCTAGAACCAAGAAAACCTATTAACTAAAACTAGCCACCAAGCCTGATGACAGGCAGCTATTGGCCTCAGCTCTTGAACCTCAAGCCAATAGGGCACTTATCAGCATGGGTCGTATAACTCCAGATCTTTCAGTAGTTACAAATCGTGTAAGAATTCACTTTTAGCAGTGAACAGAATTCTAGTATCTTAAATAATGTGTTTAATACCAGAGGCGTATCCTACAAGTTTAGAATACTTGCTTTTTCTGTTTCTATAAAATTTTATAAGCGGATTAAGTTATCTCTTCCTATGCTATCTTTTAGTTTTGTTTTTTCAAATAGAGACAAGGTCTCGCTCTGTTACCCAGGCTGCAGTGCAGTGGTGGAAATCATAGCTCAGTGCAGCCTCAAACTCCTGGCTCCTGAATAGCTGGGGCTACAGGCATACAGCCCCACAGCCAGCTAATTCTTTATTTTTTTGTAAAAAACTGAGTCTTGCCATGTTGCTTACACTGATCTCAAACTCCCAACCTCGGACTCCCGACCGCAAGCCTTGGCCTACCAAAGCGCTAGCATTATAGGCGAGAGCCATACCCGGCCTCTTTTCTGTCTTTTAGATTAATTTCCTGAGCGTAAAAAAGTATTATTTTAACTTCCAACATGTTTTGTCACTTAATAAGTGTGATATATAAGAAACAAACAAAACACTGGGTGGGAGGGGAGGATGACCTCTCTCCCCTCCCAACGCACAGATTGCTTACCTCTTGCAGCGTCAACAAAGTACTAAGGATAGCTGGTAGTGTAGTCTGGACAACTCCAAATCTATCCTCTGTATATGATGCTGCTACTAAGTGCGAAAGACCTCAAGGGAAAAAGAAAGAAAAAGTTAAAAGTGAATCAAAATTAGGCAAATCTGCTTGAAATACATCTATTTTAAGAAGAATTAATATTCTGAAAATAAAAATACAGGCTGGGCGCAGTGGCTCACACCTGTAATCCTAGCACTCTGGGAGGCGGAGGAAGACAGATCGCTTGAGCCCAAGAGTTCGAGATGAGCCTGGGCAACATGGCGAAACACCTTCTCTATAAAAAATACAAAATTAGCCAGGTATGGTTCCATAAACCTACAATCCCAGCTACCCAGGAGGCTGAGGTAGGAGGATTACTTGAGCCCAGGAAGCGGAGATCACAGTGAGTCAATATCACACCACTGCACTCCAGCCTGGTCAACAGAGTGGGACTGTCTCAAAAATTCAAATAAAAAAAAAAAGAAGAGCAATACAATAGAAAAATGGGGAAAAATTGGAATAGATACTGAGAAAGTACTCAACTGCATTAGTTATGAATAAAATAACAAAGTTTCTGGCTTTACACTCTATTAGGAAGAAAATTCTAATACATAGGGTAATGATATGTGCCTGGAAAGAAAAATATGATAAGGGCATATAATTGAGAGGGGGATACTTTTCACAGAATGGTCAGGAAAGGCCTCTGAGAATCATTTAAGCACTGAGAAGGCTATATCTATAAGTTAAAAACAATCTATCTGTTGCACTTTTTTGAAGTAGAGAAAGATATAAAAGAATCCAGGCTCAAAAGCCTGGGCAACATAGCAAGACCCTGTCTCTACACAAAAATATAAAACTGAGCTGGGCATGGTGGCATGCACCTATTATCCAAACTACTCAGGAAGCTGAGGCAGGAGGGCTGCGTGAGCCCAGGAGTTCAAGGTTGCAGCGAGCTATGGTCATGCCATTGAACTCCAGTCTGGGAGACACAGCAAGACTCCCATCTCTTCAAACAAACGAACAAAAAAGACGAAGTGTGGTGGCTCACACATGTAATCTCAGCACTTTGGGAGGTCAAGGCAGGAAGATCACTTGAGCCCAGGAGTTTAAGACCAGCCTGGAAAACCTTGTCTCTACAAAAATTTGTTTCAAAAAGAAAATTAGCAGGCTATGGTGATGTGCACCTGTGGCCCCAGCTACTCAGGAGGGTGAGGTAGACTGCTTGAGCCCAAGAGGTCAAAGATGCAGTGCACTCCAGCCTGGATGACAGAGCAAAACCCTGTCTCGAAATAAGAAAAACAAAACAAAAACCAGGCTTAGCATCTTATGTACAAGAAAAAATTGTGCCCAAATCAAAGTACACTTAAATATACTTTTCAAAATGATCTATATAAAACAAAGATATAAAAATGTATCTGTAAATTCAAAGACTGAGATCAAGGACCAGAACTGACCTTTCATGGATTATACTTCAATATTTAACTGACAATTAAAATCGTAGTTACAGTTCACAGTCATTGCTTACCTTCTAATGCCCAAATGTGCATTTGGGCATCTGAAAAAACAGCCTGAATGGAGGCCTCTGGGTGCTACAAATAAAACCAAAACATTTAAGTAAGTTCCCCTGAGCAAAAATCCATTGTTTCCTTTAATTAAACACGTAGACTATAACAAAAAATTCACAGCTACTTCTCAAGAATTAAAATCTAAAATAAATTTTTATATTTAACTTGATAATTACTCATTTAACTACAATAAAGCATTCTACCATCAACTCACTGTGTGACCCTTGCCAAGTCTCTAAATCTGTGCCTCAGTTTCTAATTTAAAGCTACATACACTCAACCCACCTCGCAGAATTAGTACCGAGATCACTTAAGATAACAGTTACAGAAACTTTTGTAAAAACTTGGCTGGGTGTGGTGGCTTGTGCCTGTAATTCCAGCACTTTGGGATGCTGAAGCAGGTGGATCACTCAAGGTCAGGAGTTTGAGATCAGCCTGACCAACATGCTGAAACCCCATCTCTACTAAAAATACAAAAATTAGTTGGGTGTGGTGGTGTGTGCCTGCACTCTCAGCTATTTAGGAGGCTGAGGCAGGAGAATTGCTTGAATCCAGGAGGTTGAGGTTGCAGCAAGACAAGATCACACCACTGCATTCCAGCCTGGGCTGGCTGGGCGTGGTGGCTCATGCCTGTAATTCCAGCACTTCAGGAGGTCAAGGTGGGTGGATCACCTGAGATCAGGAGTTTGAGGCCAGCCTAGCCAACATGCCGAAACCCTGCCTCTACTAAAAATATAAAAACTAGCTGGGCTCGGTGGCACATGCCTGAAGTTCTAGCTACTTGGGAGGCTGAGACAAGAGAATTGCTTGAACCCAGGAGGCGGAGGTTGTAGTGAGCTGAGATCGCAGCATTGCACTCCAGCCTGGGCAACGAGAGCGAAACTCCATCTCAAAACAAACAAACAAACAAAAATAATAAATTAATTAAAAATAAAAATTAAAAAAATGGCCAGGCCAGCACTTTGGGAAGCTGAGGTGGGCCAATCGCTGGAGGTCAGGAGTCTGAAACCAACCTGGCCAATCTAGTGAAACCCCATCTCTACTAAAAATACAAAAAATTAGCCTGAGTGGTGGTGCATACCTGTAGTCCCAGCAGGAGAATTGCTTGAACCCAGGAGGCAGAGATTGCAGTGAGCCAAGAGTGGGTCACTGCACTCCAGCCTGGGCAAAGAGCAAGACTTTGTCTCAAAAATACAAAAACAACAAAAACTACCTACTTATTATCTCTCTTAAAATGTCTATCTTCAACCCACTCAAAGCAAAACCATGTAACCTTCCTTTTAAAAATGTTTTTATTTGTACAAATTGATGGGGTACATGTGAAATTTTGTTCCGTGTACATAATGCATGATGATCAAGTCATGGCATTTAGGGTATCTATCACCTGAGTGTAATACGTTTTTGTTAACTGTAATCATCCTACTCTGGTATCAAACACTGGATTTCTTCCTTCTATCTAACTGTATATTTTTATCTTTTAACCTACTGTAACCAGGTTTTTTCTTGGGTGCTGGTGAGGCACAGCTCCCCCAAGAGAATGCTGTGGGTTCTTGGTCTCCAATCTCTTAAAGAATAAGCAATGGGACCACTGCAGGTGCGCCATATGCTTGTAAAAGTAAATATCGGACCCAAGAAGTGTTGCAGAAAGGTGATTTTATTTAAGTAGAGAAAAGAAAAGAGGAGAAAGACTTCCACGAAGCGTGTGGAAGGGGATTCCAGGGGGGAAATCCAGCCAGGTGTGTGGAGACGGACTTTTACCTGGGAGGAACCTCCACCTTCTCCAAGACCCTGGGCCAATGAAAGGAGTTCCTTAGAACCTGCGCTGGAGTGACTGACTTTTAGTTTCTCCCCACACCCACGAAATTCAAACATAAACTGTTAAATCTCCCGGATGGAGAGAGATGGGAGGGGGGCATGGTGCTGGGAAATTCCTGCCCTTAAAATTACGTCCCCTCATTGACCCAGAAAGAGAACACATTCCCTCACTACTTCTCTCCATCCTCCTCCTACCCACTACCCTTCCCAGTCTGTTATCTTTCCACTCTACTCCCATGTGATCAAATTGTTTAGCTTCCATATGTAAGAACATGTGATATTTGTCTTTTTGTGCCCGACTTATTTAAGATTATAATGTCCAATTCTATCCATGTTGCTGCAAATGGCATGATCATGCTGCCTAACCTTCTTTAACATACCGCTATGAAACAGTGTGAAATAACTGGTCCACTTAAATAAATGTTGTCTTTGGTCATGTACCCATGAAGCCTATTAAATACCATATAACAAGCCTATTAAGTTATATTTGTTAACATCAAATAGCAGCATCTATAATTTATCATGAAATAGATCCACTGCAAAACTGGGATCAAAATTAGCCTTTTACTTGCAAGGAAATGGGAGATCTTGGTCACCATGTGTTCTGCCACTTACCGTCTCTGTGCCTGAGGCTAGCTACCTGACTCCTATGAGCCTCAAGTTTCCTTATCTGTAAAATGAGGATAAAAAGACGTATCTCACAGGAATGCTGTTAGTTAATGAGGGAACTGAAGTGAAAGCAGAGTATGGCACACATAAGACACTCATGGTGAGTTATCTTCCCCTCCTTTTGAAACCAAGCACTGAAGTAAAACTTCAGACAACTCCTCTTCCTTCTGCTGAAAGACAAGATACCTTCTTCTAATGGGTAGCCCAGGGTGTATTATTTTTTAGTAAAGGTAACTAGTTGGGTGGATCATCCCTTCCACCATAGTGGAAAAGTAGTTTCAAGACCCTGAAATGACTGTGTTATGTGTTATCTATATTCTATCAGATTTGCTCAGATCTCTTTTTCCACCAGAGTATGACTCTCAAATAATAAACATAACAGATGCCAACATAAACTTTCACTTGAAGGTATTAATGGAGTGAGTGTGATATTAGATAATACTGCAATATCTGCAGAAAGAGGGGCTAGATTTTAAAAGCTAAAAACAAAAATTCTTTCCCCTGCATAGGGGCAAAGGTTTTGCACATCAAAGGATTAAATAAAGACACAACAGCCATAGCCAGCAAAAACAGGAATGAACCTTTAGCTTCTCAACTGAGATTTACTCTCCTGTGGCAGCTGCAACAGCTGATATACAAGGTGGAAAGTCATTTCATGTGTGGTCTGAATTATAACTTTTTATTCATCATAAATTTAACATCTGTGATATCATCATCTCTCTTTTGAACACTAAACACAAAGATGCTAGCAGGACATGAGCCAAGCACCAGCCACACAGATTTGTTCACTTTGTGAAGATCCAGGCAGCAGGACGGGGTCCGTGTTGCATATTTGCACAAAGCTGCCAGCATCCAAGACTCAAGAGGCAACGAGACAGTCAAACCTCAGAAGCCACTGAGTGAGACATATGTCTAGGGCAGCTATTGTTAAAGCAGAGGTTCAGTGAAGCACTATGCAAAGTGGTCTGGCTTGCTAGGATTAAGCTATAAAATATTTACAAGTCAGATCATATCTGCTACTTCATTTCATATTTCATTTCCTTCCTCCCTATTCCCAATGCTATAACCACATATGCTTACCTTACTGAAAAAATACATTATCAGCACCCGTTTTGACAAGAAATTCTTAATCTGAGTTGGAAAAAAGGAAGAATTAACACATTTATCTTTTAAATTCTATTCAAATATAACACATTTCCCAGTTCTTCCTGACACTAACTTAAATGAAAAAATGAAACACTTCACATCTTGTGGGTAAAGAACAATAAAAAACAATAAACCATGTAACTAAATACCTTTGTACTATAAATTGGATAACCAAGATGGGCCAACTAACCTCAACTGTATTCCCATGTATAGACGTTTAACCCCCAAATGAGAGCCCTGCCATAAAAAAATAAAAATCTAAGTGGTTCTGGTGAAATTCTTTCTTTTTTTAAATTTTATTTCATAAACAGGGCCACCCAGGCTGGAGTGCAGTGGTATGATCACAGTTCACTGCCACCTCAAATTCCTGGGTTCAACGGATCCTCCTACCTTAGCCTCCTGAGTAGCTGGGACTACAGACACACCACCATGCCAGGTTAATTTTTGAATTTTTTTGGACAGACAGGGTCTCATCATCTTGCCCAGGCTGATCTCAAACTCCTGCGCTCAAGCAATCCTCTCACCTCAAACTCCCAAAGTGCTAGGATTACAGGCTGGAGATATTTTTTAAGACCACATTCTTTTGCAATTCTGTGTAACTGTCCTACCCTTTGGCCTCTTAATACAAAAAAAAAAAAAAAGTCTGTTTCTCTCACAGGAAAAAAAAAAAAAGCCTTTTTTTTTTTTTTTTTAAGGGTCTCACTCTATCACCGAGGCTGGAGTGCAGTGGCACCATCACAGCTCACTGCAACCTCTCTGCCTGCTGGGCTCAAGTAATTGTCCCACCTCAGCCTCCCAAGTAGCTAGGACTATAGGAGTGCACCAGCACGCCCAGCTAATTTTCGTATTTTCAGTAGAGATGGCGTTTTGCCATGTTGCCCATGCTGGTCTCAAATTCTCAGGCTCAAGCAATGCTCCTTCCTTGGCATCCCAAAAGTGCTGAGATTACAGGAAAAAAAATATATCTTAAGACACAAAGTAGTTTTCTAGTAGTTGACATTCCCGGGGGAAAAAATATTCTTAGTATCAACTAACAGCTAACCCAACTAACTTGAAAGTGAATCCGCTCCTACCATACTCTCACCCAAAGCTGTGTGACTAGTCATTGAGGGCTGCAGCAAGCAGCACGTGTCTGGCTGGGCAAAAAGTTGTGCGGCACTGTATCTACTCATGGCACAGAGAGCCCTATGGGATCCTGAAGTTTATAAAATGCCTTTAACTATTCATTCCCTTTAATCAGCCATTCCACCTGCAAACATGTTACAATTTCTCCCATATTAAAAAATAACATGACCAGCATGGTAGCTCACACCTGTAATTCCAACTATTTATGAGGCTCAGGCAGGATGACTGCTTGAAGCCAAGAGTTTGAGATCAGCCTGGGCAACACAGCAAGACTGTGTCTCTACAAAAAATAAAAATTAAAAAAATTAGCTAGGCATGGTGGCACACACCTGTATTCTCAGCTACACAGGAGGCTGAAGTGGGAGGATCACCTGATCCCGGGAGTTCAAGGCTGCAGTGTAGCCATGATCATAATACCACTGCACTCCAGGCTGAGCAATACAGACCAAGAACCCATCTTAAAATAAAAAAAAGTTTCCACGACCCCTCAATTCCTCCCAGCTATTGCCCTATTTTTCTGTTCCACTTACAACAAACTCCTTGAAAAATGTGGCTTTTCTTGTGGTCTCCAATTCGTCTCCCAGTCTCTCCTGAACCCATGCATTCTGGCTTTTGTCTGCAACTACACCAGCCGACAGCTCTTGTCAAGGACTCAGCTGACCTCCACATTACTAACTCACCACTTCGTTCTTGGCTCCCATCCCGTGATAGCCATCCACAGCATCTGACACTCCCACCTTCTCCTTGAAACTCTTTCTTTTCTTGGTTTTCTACCCACCTCAGAGGCTGCTCCTCAGTCTCTGTTGCTATTCTTCATCTCCCAGGCCTTTGGCCATTGGAAGGCCCCTTTCTTGGATCTCTTCCGTATCTACATTAGAGTCTGCATCGAGTCTCATGGCTTGGAATACTGTCTATACTCTGAAAACTTCCAAAATTACACTTCTAGCCAGAACTTTCCCTTACACTGCAGATACATGTCTACTTTCACCGTATTTTCACCTGGTTGTCTCATAGGTATCTCAAAATTGGCATGTCCAAAACGAACTCCTGATTTCCCTCCCCTCACCTCTATCAAATCTCTTTCTCCAGAATCATTAGTAAATTCCAACTCAATAAATTGCAACTATATTATTCCAGATCTTCAGGCAAAAAAACCTTATCAGTCAACACTGGCTCTTTCCAGTATATACTACAACCAAACCATAAGCTGATCCTGTTCCATCTACCTTAAAATACATACCTAGACCTTGATCACATCTTACAGCCCCCACCACAACCACTCTGGTCACAGACACAACCATCTCCCACTAGATTACTGCAACAGCCTTAACACCATCTCTGGGCTTCCACACCTACTTTGCAAGAGTTTAGTCCCAACACAGCCCCTAGAACAGCACTTTCAAAATGTAAGTTACATCATATCATTCATTCTTGCAGGCAAGACCATACAGTGGCTTTCCATCCAACTCAGAGGCGAAGCCAGTCTTTACTACAGCCAATGGACCCGGTGAGCCCTGGGTGCCTGCTACCTCTCTGGTCTTATTACCCACTTACCACTCTCCCCTCACTCACTCTGCTCCAGCCACACTGGTATCCACATTGTTCTTCACACAAGCCAAGACCATTCCCATCTCAGGTGCATTGGGCTGCTCTCTGCCCTCCCTTCAGGTCTGTGATCAGTCATCACCTTATCAATGAGACTCCCCCTTATCACTCCACATAAAATGATACTCTCCCTCCTAGGAACTCTCTGTCTTCCGTGCTCTATTTTTCTAGATAAGACTTAAGACATATCAAATTTCTTCCCTCTTATGCATGTTTTCCGTATCTTGAATGTGACCTATTGAAATGCATCTTACAGTCAATAGCATGTCATGGTTTAAGGCATCATTTTTTTTCTCAACAGTACATAAAATAAGACTTACAATTAATGATATTTTATATTTCAGAGAAACAGAGTATAATACATTTTCTTACTCATTGATTTCCCCTCACTCGAATGTAAATATTATATGGACGAGGACTCTGTTTTGCTTTTTTTCCCAGTGCCTAAAAGCATACCTCGCATGTATACAAAGAACTCAAATATTTCTTACATGAAAGAATTCACAGGTTATCAGGTCAAGTCATATGAAATTACAATGTGTACTCTCCTCAAACCAGTCAAACATTGGCTGCTTCATCTGAGTCAACTTAATCCATGAAGCATAAAAAAAAAAAAAAAAAACCCTTCTTATTCCTGATGGCTTACTCATGTGAGATCCTTAACGTTCTCAATGTTACATGCAATTATAAATTCTATAACCATATCATCCTACCTGTTCACGTTTATTCTGAATCCATGAATAAATCACATTGGGTTGTCTCACTGTCTTACCCTCAGCACTAATAGAGGTAGATGGAGAAGGATTAGAAAATTCAGTCATTTGCTGATCTATTTTTAAAAAAGAAAAGAAGGCAAGATAAGAACTTAGGCTGTCTGATCCTCTGCAACTATGACATGTAAAATCTTAGAAAACATATAGTTCTCACCAGAAGCAGATGTCCATAATCTTGGCCCTCTTCTTATTAGCTGAGGACTTTGCGGTGACCCATAGCAGGTGTTTACATCAAAAATTCCAGCCATCCGATTCATCACACTAGAGCCAAACGGGATTCCAGGGAGACTCGCAACATCAGGTGTAGATAATTTTGAAGAAAACAGTGATGTTTTAACTAATGGTGGCACTGAAGGCCGAGGCATCTGGCTAGACTTTGGTGTTTGAAAAGTAGTTTCTTCTATAAAAGAACAGATCCAGTGCTGAAGAGGCAACCTGATCCAAGCAGGCTAGCAGCAACACTCTCAGATTTTATACCTACCAAATTTTTGTTTAATGCATTTACCCAAAGCTCAGTAGATTGTTTCCATTTAGGATTACATTGTCAAGATCCAGATTTTATTACTGTAATTCAAGCTCCACTCAAAGAGCTTTATGCATCATCATCTGTCAGATTGATACAGTCTCTCGTTTTTTTCTCCCATCCATGAATATCTTCATATTCAAGGTCAGTTTCTCTAACTCTAAGCAATTTTGAGTTAGAGAAATTCACACTTTATTTCTGAATGGCAACTTTAATTACTGCATTAGAATCTGACCAGTTTTACTATGTTACTATTTTAAGTATTAGTTGGCTGAACACACCAAATCTGTATTGTGAACACGTACAGGAAAAAAAAAGTTAACCTTACACCATTTTCCCCAAAGTTTTTTTCTTTCCTTTTTTTTGTTTTTTGAGGCAGGATCTTGCTAGTCCAGACTGGAGTACAGTGGCGTAATCTCGGCTCACTGCAGCCTTAAGTTCTGGGGCTCCAGCGATCCTCCCACCTCAGCTTTCTAAGGAGCTACAAATACAGGCACAGGCTACTATGCCTGGCTAATTTTTTTTTTTTTTTTACAGATGGTTTTGCCATGAGTCCCAGGCTGGTCTTGAACTCCTGGGCTCAAGGAATCCTTCTGCACTGGCCTCCCAAAGTGCTACAATTAGACATGAGCCATCACACCTGGCCACAAAGTTCTTTCAAGTTAACAAAAGTCATACCAACAGCTCTTTTGCCCAGAATATCTATAAGTCTGACCTGTAAATAGCTTTTTCAAAAATCATTTTATAACTCTTCAGTTTAGCAATAGAGTCTGCTGTGCAAAAACAAAGGAACTTTCCCTGCCACTCCAGCACAAGCCACAGAAACAAACTGCATTAGGATTCCATCTTCTTAATAAAACCACCATAAGAAATTAAACATCACAAGTACCAAATTTTTATTATATGACTTTTTTTTTTGGGGGGGGGGAAGGAATCTCACTCTGTTGCCCAGGCTAAAGCGCAATGGCATGATCTCGGCTCACTGCAACCTCCATCTCCCAAGTTTAAGCGATTCTCCTGCCTCAGCCTCCTGAGTAGCTGGGACTATGGGTGTGCAACACCACAGCCAGTTAACTTTTGTATTTTTAGTAGAGATGGGGTTTCACCATATTGGCCAGGCTGGTCTCGAACTCCTGACCTCAAGTGATCCGCCTGCCTCGGCCTCCCAAAGAGCTGGAATTACAGGCATAAGCCACCATGCCTGGCCCATGATATCACTTTTTAAAAATCAGTGGAAATTAGAAATCTTTGAAAAATCAATTTAAAAATTAAGACTGGAGTTTTTAAGAGTTTTACAATTATTCCTCAAAATAAGAGACATTTTTGCTTAGTGATGGTATACGACAAAAATTTATCATAATGAATGTTCCATATTTGGTCAGACTTGTGATCTGCCCAATCCAGGATTACAATGTCTTTCTAACATGCTAATTTGATGGAACTAGCCTATTCAAAATTCTCCAATGGCTCCATATCACTACAGGATAAAAACCTTTTATCCTATATATATAAACTTTTTTTGTAGCAAACAAGGCTTCCTTTCATCATCAAACATCATCTTACCCAATCAGACTCCTTTTGGACAGATTTCCTTTTGGTGGTTATATTCCATCACTATTTGTGTGCCTTCCACTAAAAGGTCAGTTCCAAGAGTGTTTTTCATCTGTGGTTCCCTGGCTTCTAGCACACTGCTTGGTATGCAGTAGGAATTCAATAAGTATTTGTTGAATAGAGGAATGCTGATCTGAAAGCTGATAACATCTGAAATACTCTCAAACTTTTCAAAATCTGACATCTGTGAATTTATTTAAATCATTTTTCATATGTAATCTATTTGTTTTGGGGCTATGGCTCCCCCTGAGTAATGACTTTGAAACCAGATCAGTTTGCTTTGGTCCATACAGTGATTTTTAAATATCAAGATTAGTTGCCAATGTTTAAAAACTGAAAGGTATCACCCCAAACTTTTTTTAAGACTTCAGGCTTCTCTTTTTAAAAAAGACTGGAATTTCACATAGCAGATCCAAAGTCCCATATGAGAACAATGGAGCAGCGCTAACCAAGAGCTTCTCCCTTCAGATGAAGCCTATGCTCACAGGTTTACCACCGTCCTCACCCAGCCAGTTTCATCCATTTTCACCAAATGTCTGGCTCCAAAACACATAGAACATTAAGTCCTTTTATCAGTCATCTTCTACTTAAGGGATGTGGTAAACAGGACAGGTTCCTCCAGCTATACTTCTTCCTCTCAGCTTTCGTCCTTCAAATGGAAAGGGTACTAACATTATGCCCCACTCCCAAATCACTCAATCATCTCAGCTGCTCTTCTCTGGGACAGCAACTTTTTGTCTCTGGGCTACTGCAACCAGAACAGTATCAAATATTGTCTGTGAAAATTAACCTGGCTTTGTACTAGAGTAAGCTGAAGTCTCCTATTTAATAGTCATCATTTTGTTAGTGTTTTTAATGCTACCACCATACTGAACTTAATTTGTTTCAAATTAACCAGTGAAAAACTGCACATACTTATAGTGTACAATGTGATGTTTTGGACTTAATTTTTCCAATCTACAATGATACCCAGGGATTTTTCTTGGTTCAATATAATATGCCATATGTTAGATCAATTTTCCCTAAAAATATACACCTCAGACTCATATAAGTATTCTTAGATTACCTATGGTCATCTTTCTTTTTTTTGGAGACGGAGTCTTGCTCTGTCGCCAGGCTGGAGTGCAGTGGCACAGACTTGGCTCACTGCAACCTCCACCTCCCAGGTTCAAGTGATTCTCCTGCTTTAGCCTCCCAAGCAGCTAGGACTACAGGCACGCGCCACCATGCCCAGCTAATTTTTGTAGTTTTAGTAGAGACGGGGTTTCACCATGTTGGCCAGGATGGTCTCTATCTCCTGACCTCGTGATCTGCCCACCTCGGCCTCCCAAAGTGCTGGGATTACAGGCATGAGCTATAACGCTCAGCCTACTGTGATCATCTTTCTTAGGAAATAAAATATAAGTGTTTTCCCCTCTTAGTAGTCCTAAGTGTTACCTGGAGAACTAAATTTCTTAGGTTCCACTGGATAAGATGAAGACACTCTCCCATTCGTAGCAGCAGCTTCTTGATAGAGAACCAGTTTCTGAGTCATACCATTTAAAAGATTCAAACACCCCCTTGAAATGGCTGTCCAATTGTGGGGATGTCCACCTAGGAGGTCCAAACAACCAGCTTTTAAAATGTAAATAATCTTATATTTTCCCCACAAAGTGAGGGAAAAAGTAAGAAATTCCACATTGTGTTTTGCATCATAACCCAATTTCCTTAGTTAAGCTACTATTTATACTCATGACATCTAATACACAGCAGTTCAATAAATACTTGGATGAATTAAGTTTCCCAAAAGTCTACAAGCAAAAACTTGCTATTTTGCCATTGAAAAACAAAACAAAAGCTCTCAAATTGGTCGCTAAAATAAAGCCAAACACTAGATCACAGCTTGAGTGAGAAAGACCAGGGTTACTTCACCAGCAGTAATAAACAGACTGCTATGAGTGTGAACAATGAAATAGGACAATGAATACTAGGATGTCCAATGAGATGCACCTCCATGGTCCCCAGTGACCTCTGTTGTGTCTGACCCCTGGGATTCTTTACATTTTCATGTATGTAACAGCCCCTATTTGCTGTTATACCTGTGGGAACGACTCATTAATAATGATCACACTTTACACTCAGAGAGCTTACAGATCTACTATTTTATTATTTAACTTAAACTACTGTGTCCCCATTCCTTTAAAAATTCCCTTGTTTCTCATTATCATTTGATAAGACCTTTGTCTCCTAGAGTTACTATATAAAAATCAAGTATGCTTCATTACGCATTAATAGCAGAGAAGTCCACTGAAAACTGGTTTTTGTATCCTGTGTGCCAAATGATCATTCCCTCTTCACTTAGATCTCTCCTTAAATACTCCCCACATTGTACAACTCAGAAGGAATACCACTTAACCTACAGACACACACACAATACTCCATCTGTAGGCCTCAGGATATTTTGTTCTACTGTAACTCAGGTACACTAGGAACTGCGTAACCAATCAATTGTTTGTTTTTGTGATGGAGTCTTACTCTGTCACCCAGGGTGGAGTGCAGTGGTGGGATCTCAGGTCACTGCAACCTCTGCCTCCAGGGTTCAAGCAATTCTCCACCTCAGCCTCCTGAGTAGCTGGGATTATAGGCGTGTGCCACCATGCCCAGCTAATTTTTGAATTTTTAGTAGAGACGGAGTGTCATCATGTTGAAACTCCTGACCTCAGATGATCCTCCTGCCTCAGTCTCCCAAAGTGCTGGCATTACAGGCGTAAGCTTCATCCAGCCAGTTAAATTTTAATATGTACTAGAATGCACACTCTCTGGCAGAGCAAATGCCACCCCTTTACAGTTTACTTGAATCTCTGGTTAAAAAAAACATTTAGTGTATAGAATTTCTATGTTAACTCAAACCTGATAGAAAAGCATTGTTATAGTTAATTTTTCACAGTATCAGCTCTGAGTTTCCCATGCTACTAAAAGGAGAGTGGTTCTAGTCAATTATGTTTTTATATAACTGGGTTGTATTTCCATATAATATTTAACTATAGAAGGTTTATTATCTGGCATTTTATCTGGTAATTGGAAAGTTTGGCAAAATAATGAAGAGATTATTAAAAAGAAGATGAAAAGCTGGTTGGGTGTACTGACTCACACCTGTAATCCTAACACTTTGGGAGGCCAAGGCAGGAGAACTGCCTGACTCTAGGAGTTCAAGGCCAGCCTGGGAAATACAGCAAGACCCCATTTCAACAAAAATTTTAAAAATTAGCCAGGTGTGGTGGCACACACCGGGTGTGCACCTATAATACCAGCTATTCGAAAGGCTGGGGTGGGAGGATCCTATGTGTCCAGGAGTTTGAAGTTACGGTGAGCTGTGATAATGACACTGTACTCCGGCCTGGTGACAAGAGTGAGACTCTGTCTCTTTAAAACAAACAAACAAACAAACAAACAAAACCAGAAGAAAAGCTACCCAGGTTCTCTGTTTCCCACTGATACCTGGGACTGGACTGTTTTCCCTCTAGGAACAAGCAGAGAACTGGCAAAGTCACAGCCTGAACAGCATGGCAAGAACAGTGGGTAAGTTTCCAAGCTACCGAGAGCATCCTTGGGTCACCATCAAATCTAGTTTCTTCCTAATTTTTTTTAAAGGGAGGCAGAGTAGCATAGCAAAAGGAGGAGTCCTGTACATGGAACCAACTGACAGGACTCTTATTCTAATTCTGACATTAGCTTTATTTAAGCCAATCTCTGAGACTTAGATCTCCCATCTAGAAATTAGACCACCTCATTTTTAAGATGCTTTGTAGCACTAAAACTTTTAGAATTCTTTTTCTAGGTGGGGAGGGGGACAAGATCTCACTTTGTCACCCAGGCTGGAGTGCAATGGTACAATCTTGGCTCACTGCAGCCTCAACCTCCGGGGCTCAAGCAATCCTCCCACCTCAGCTCCCCAACTAGCTGGGACTACAGGCACATCCCATGATGCTGGGGTAATTTTTTATAAAGAAAGCGTCTCACCATGTTGCCCAGGCTAGTCTCGAACTCCTAAGCTCAAGTGGTCCAACCACCTTGGCCTCCCAAGTGTTGTGATTACAGGGGTGAGCCACTACACCCGCCAAAATTTAGAAATCTTAAGCTGTATTTTTTTGCCCTAAAATTGTCAATGTATTGCATAATTTCTTCAGGTACAGGAAATGAAGGAGCTGGAGGAAATAAATGCTTACATTGTATAAGATTTAATACTTCATTTAATGGACTCACTGACGTATATTTTATTAAATATATCTTTCTCACCAAAAACTTTAAGTGAATCACTTTCTACACACACACACACACACATGCCTAATCAGGTCTACTACTTTTAGCAATACCTGGTTGGCTAAGGCTAAAAACTTCTTGTCTTCGTGAAGGCGAATATTGAGAAAGCAACATCAGGTCCTGCAAGGCTAAATACTAAAAGGGGGAAAAAAACGCATATTAATTTTTTTAACCTCTACATAAAATCTCACTAATTGGGTTCATCATTATATATCTAAGAGGAAATTAATTAAACTTTTTCACAAACACACAAAAAATCTCAGAACCATAACCTTCCTTTCTAGATTTCCAGAACTTTCCTACCTCTACATTCCCTATCTACTACAGGGAACTCTCAATGCTGTTTCCCAGCTCTGCGATAGGAAATTGAAATATCACTTCCTCCCGGAACTTTCCCTGGCGTTCCTCACACAAACATACACTCACATAGCTCTCAACCATGGCACTAACATCATGTATTACAATTGAATGTTTACTTTCTCATCTGATTCTACCCATTAAACTATGAGGCCCACAAGAAAACAATGTCTTACCTGCTACCATACCCAAAAGCAGTGCCTAGCACATGATACCTATTAATTTTTTCTTTTTTTCTTTGAGACAAAGTCTCTGTTGCCCAGGCTGGAGTGCAGTGGCTCCACCTCGGCTCACTGCAACCTCTGCCTCCTGGGTTCAAGCAATTCTCCTGCCTCAGCCTCCTAAGTAGCTGGGACAACAGGCGCACACCACCACACCTAGCTGATTTTTGTATTTTTAGTAGAGATGGGGTTGGTCAGGCTGGTCTCGAACTCCTGACCTCAAGTGATCCGCCTGCCTCAGCCTCCCAAAATGCTGGGATTACAGGTGTGAGCCACCACACCTGGCCACCCTATTATTTTTCACTTTACTGAAAATCTTCATCTTTTCCCAGGCAAACCTCTTTACGCATCCTTCAAGATACCATCCCTCTCTGAAGTTTTCTTGGATTGGTCCCAAGCAGAATAAGAGGTCCCAATCTATTTGCCACAATACATTTTAATTATTTTGGGTGTCTGTATTCACGTATTCATGACCCACTAGGCTGTGCTATGTCTTATTCATCATTCTACCAGAAACAACTAGCAGAGACTGACGTGCCAGTAAAGATTTGATGAATAACCAAATGAGTAACTAATATTTTTATCTAACAAATTAGTTATAATTAAAATTAAAATTCATTTTCTTATTTGTTTATAAATTCCTTAGAGTGTACTTTCTTTTAACATTTTTGTTTGCTTGTTTAGAGACGGGGTCTCACTCTGCCACCCAGGCTGGAATGCAGTGGCAGGATCACAGCTCACTGCAACCTCCAACTCTTAGACTCAAGCACCTTCCTCTGCCTCTCAACCACAGGCTTGTGCCACCATGCCACTCAACTAATTTTTAATTTTTGTTGAGATAAGGTCTCCCTATGTTTCTCAAGCTGGTGATGAACTCCTAGGTTCAAGTGATCCTCTCACCTCAGCCTCCCAAAGTGCTGGAACACCACACTCGGCCTCTTTTAATCCTTTCTAAAGGACCTTTTAACAGGATCACACATATTGTAGATCTAGTTTAAACTTTCAAATTGCAATTTGAACCTAAACAATTTATGCTTGCTTAGCTTGATTTGTAAAATCATTGCAACATCTTTAAGCTCTTTTGATTGTTTAGTTTTATGACTATTACCAGTAATTCATATTTAAGGAGAGTTCGCTAAATGTCTATGCATTACTAAGCACTAAAATACTAAAAGGGGGAAAAACACATATTAATTTTTTTAACCTCTACATAAAATCTCACTAAGCACTGTCTTTGATCACAAAAGCCAACCAATACTACAAGACTAAAAATGTTTTGAGCCAGTGAATAAAAAATCAATAATGCATCATTTTGCTGTCATGAATAGTTTGTGAGAAATTAATATATATGATTGCATATCATTGTATTTCATGCTCAGAAATATGCTTGTATCTGTTTCTGAATATAGAGTTAACTAGCTTATACACATACACTGTACTGTACACTTACATTTTAGTCACTTGGAATGAAAATTCAAAAAAAAAAAAAAAAAAAAAAAAAAAAAAA
>NW_022436976.1:31982794-31989238 GCF_009761245.1 Sapajus apella | reverse complement strand
AAAAAAAAAAAAAAAAAAAAAAAAAAAAAAAACAGCATTAGCAAGTAAGTGATTATCATCCCAGTAAGAGAATATTATAGGCCCTCAAAAAATACATCTACTTATGTATGCTAAATATTAATTTTATTGAATAAAGTTAGAGATACCTGTATGAAGATACGAAATACAGTTTTGGTACCTTTATGATGGGCGGAGGATTGCTGTTTAACACTTTCGGAAGGCACTCATCTGACCCTTCTGCAAATGGTGGTTGAACAGGAAACACATGAGCCTATCAAATATAATAAAAATAAAAACCAAAAATGATTATTTTCATGATCATCTTACACTCAGTAAGCATACACAAATTAAAACTCATTATAAAAAGAGACAGCACAACCAAATTAACATCTTTCATGTTCCTTGCAAAGGCAGGTTAAAGTTACATAAACCCAAACACACCGTTTTTTTTAATGTTACCTTCCCAACTTTAATAGCCTCTGGCTCTAAAGAATAAAAACCAATTTCACAAACAAGGATTCCCTGAAGCCACTGAAGAATACAAACCTACAGAGATGGTAAAATAAAACGAAATCACTAATTTTCTAAGACAAGCACGAGGATGATAGAAACAATTCTCAATCACTAAGATTTCTGTGGGAATTATTCAGAAGCTCGCCTCAATTTCCAAAATAATTTCTTTAATTTTAAAACTTTCCTAATTCAAGGAGATGTGAAACAAAAAAAAAACAAAGTTAGATGTCTGTGTGTCCCTAAGAATGTTATGGAAAATTTAAAAACAAAAAAAACCTTCCTTCACAGAACAAATATATTGACGGGGTGCGGTGGCTCAAGACTGTAATACAAACACATTGAGAGACTTTGAGGTCAGGAGTTCAAGACCAGCCTGGCCAACATGGTGAAACCCAGTCTCTACTAAAGATACAAAAAAAGGTAGCTGGGCATGGTGGCACACACCTGTAGTCTCAGCTACTCAGGAAGCTGAGGTGAGAGGATCACTTGAACCTGGGAAACGGAGGTTGCAGTGAGCCAAGATCAGGCTGCTGCACTCCAGCCTGGGTGACAGAGCAAGACCCTATCTCAAAAAAAAAAACTTATTGCCACATATTTAAATATTTTAATAGTAGCTATGCCAATGGCATGGAAAATTAATTTAAAATGCAAGTCCATTTAGTATGTACTCAGTAGAGAAATGGAAGGCACCAGAAGACAACTAGCCTGTCAATAAAGCATAGTGGCAGTCCATTCAGTTTAATTTCCAAAAATTAAGTGAATATCCACACTGTTCCTCTGAAAAAAAAAATACAAAAATACCACATAAATGGTGGTTACAAATGATACGGCTCCAATAGTCTCAGAAGAGAAACCAAAAACTAACTTATGGAAATGGTTTTGGATGTGCTGATCAGCGTGCTCTGCTAAAAATCAACCGTGCACCCCAAAACACGAAAGTATTAACAACAAGTATTTCAAAAAACATACCTCTGTGGCATAGATTTTGAAGAGTATCCATGAGATATACCAAGTCGTCAGGAGAAAGATACCACACAGCCAGACATGGTAGAGTAATGAGAGGTTTAAGAGGCCACTCACTGTGTCAAGTGGCCTATGAACCTGCCTGTGAACGCAGAAGTAACTATTAATCCTCTAGGAAAAATGCAATCTAAACATTAATACACTTAAGTCTCCACACTGAGAAACAAATACTATTTCTAAATAACAATGTTGATAGCCTCCTCTCCTTTGGTACCCTTATAGAGTTCCTTCCCTAATACTTTCTTATGAGGCACATGAGGGAGCTTTAAGGGAAGCAAAGACCTAAATCGGGACTACAGTTTCTTGTGTTCCAAATCTTCACTGACATTTACTACAAAGGAAGAATGAGCTAAGCCTGTAAGCCTCACTACAAGCAGCTGTATGAAAGTTTACTATTGTTGCTTTGTAGTCTAATACCTCAAAACCATTAAACACGAGTACTACCTCTTCTGGACCAGATTTCAGCTTTATCCTTACGCCCTATAAACCACAGATTCATAGTCGTTAAAAGCACATGCAACTAAATAATGTTAAAGCAATTTAAGACACTCTGTTAGAATGCTACGTAAAGCTAATGCTGCCATCTTCCCAAAATCTTGAATAGATCAATTAGCAAAGTTATAATCCTACAAGCAGCAATTGTGAAGGCCAGGATTCAAACCTGACTGCCATTTCTAAGTGTTGTGATTAGATAATCACTCAATCTATCCCACCCTCAGTTTCCTCATCCATATAACAGTGGCATAATCTCTTCGTTCTTCCTCTTAGGGCTATTACAATTTTTAGAACAGCTTACATTAGGAGTGCCCAGCACAGTGCTTGACATTCACTGGCGGAGTCAACCAATAATGAAGTTATTTTTAACTTCTGAGTTAACATTTACTGAGGCCCTGACATAAAGGACAGAATATCAGGCACTCAGCCATACACACAAAACATTTTTTGAGTGCAAGGAAGAAAAAAGCATTGCTAAATTTCTATCAAATACTCTCATTATTTTTCTCTTTCTATTTCACCTAGTTTCAAATCTAGGCTAACATAACATAGACCCATGCGTTTGGTTTCATACCTAGCAATTAAGCAGAAGACAAAACTAAATTTTGCCTAGAAACTTTGAAAAGTAAGAAACCATAGCATCTCTTAAATGCCAAATATGCCAATACTCCCACTCCCTAAAACTGATGTTAGTGAATTCCATATATGATACAAAAACCCTCATAGGGGAATACACAATAAGAACAAACACTGAGAGAAACTGACTTTTATTCTGCAAATACAGATTAAACCTTTATGTGCAAAGTGCATAGAGGATAACAAGAACAATACGGGCCAGTGCTGTCACTCGACCGCCACTTGTGACCTTCAACTGATCACCTGACCTTGCTCAATTTTGGTTTCCTTATAGGCTAAATTAGAATAATGCCACAGCATTGGTATGTATCATGAGATAGCAGAGAACGAATGACTGTTGGGGAGAAAAACCAAACGGAGGCCTGGTCCATGCAACTCGAGAAATCTACTTTTATATAGTATAAAAGCTGCATCTAACAACAATTATCACTACTTACTTCTGGGGAGAACTGGGTGAATGGAGACAGAGGAGAAGGAGACTTTTTCATTTTATACCCAACTATTATTATTTTTCTTTTTTTTTTTTTGAGATGGAGTTTCACTCTTGTTGCCCAGACTAGAGTGCAATGGCATGATCTCAGCTCACCACAACCTCCGCTTCCCTGGGTACAAGCGATTTTCCTGCCTCAGCCTCCCGAGTAGCTGGTATTACAGGAATGTGCCACCACACTCGGCTGATTTTTTGTATTTTTAGTAGAGACAGAGTTTCTCTATGTTGGTCAGGCTGGTCTCGAACTCCCAACCTCAGGTGATCCTCCCACCTTGGCCTCCCAAAGTGCTGGGATTACAGGTGTGAGCTACCACACCCAGCCACTATTATTATTTTTCTTTGAGACAGGGTCTTGCTCTGTTGCCCAGGCTGGAGTGCAGTGACACAGTTATAGTTCACTGCATCCTTGAACTCCTGGGCTCATGAGATCCTCCTGCCTCAGCCACCCAAGTAGCTGGGACTATGGGCATGTACCACCATGTCCTGCTAATTATACCCTTTTATACACCTTTGGAATCTTTTTTTCTTTTTTTGAGAAGAAGTTTTGCTCTTGTTGCCCAGGCTGGAGTTCAATGGCACGATCTCGGCTCACTGCAACTTCCACCTCCCAGGTTCAAGCGATTCTCCTGCCTCAGCATCCCGAGTAGCTGGGATTACAGGAGCACACCACCATGCCTGGCTAATTTTGTATTTTTAGTAGAGATGGGGTTTCTCCATGTTGGTCAGGCTGGTCTCAAACTCCTGACCTCAGGTAATTCGCCCACCTCAGCATCCCAAATTACTGGGATTACATGTGAGCCACCACACCTGGCCACCTTTGGAATTTTAAACCCTATAAACTGTATGTATTCAAAAATGAATATGATTTTTTTTTAATGTTAAAGGCAAAATCTAAACACAATATCTGTAAAATAGCAAACATCTGAAAGGATGGAAAGAGAGTTAAAATTAGACATTTTATATATCACTTACTCATCTATGTGAAGGTTCATAGCAGTGCTAATCCAAGCTTTGGGAATATGGCCTGAGGGGAAAAAATACCAAGCTATGAACATAAAAAGTTATAAAACAAGTTTTAGTCAAGCTTTAGAATATAAGGTCAATGACACGGCCACATAGACCCCAAGACCTCAGTCAAAATGTTAGGCTGATCAGGAATGAATAGGAAAAGAGAGTAACTTATAAGTACAGGCAGTCTTTGCTTTGCACAGTTCTGATATATACACATTTCAGTTGCCATGGTTTAGTTAAAAAACACCAGTCCCCCAACAACGCAGTTCAAACTCTAGTTACTGTGGTATATTAACTATAAGCAACTGTATATAGCGCTTCTAACTTTTCAGTTTCACAAATCAATATGTAGATAACAGAGGCGCACTATAATCTGTAACCATTCCCATCAATTCTCTCAAAGTCTGTTGCTGATTGGTCACTTGAATCTGTTACTCAGTTCAGACACAGACAGCTAAGCATGTTGTGCTGCCTCCTTACCTCTCATAATAAATCCAAACAATACTTTTAAAAAATGAATAGCTAGCCGGGCACGGTGGCTCAAGCCTGTAATCTCAGCACTTTGGGAGGCCGAGGTGGGTAGATCACGAGGTAAAGAGATCGAGACCATCCTGGTCAACATGGTGAAACCCCGTCTCTACTAAAAATACAAAACATTAGCTGGGCATGGTGGCACGTGCCTGTAATCCCAGCTACTCAGGAGGTTGAGGCAGGAGAATTGCCTGAACCCGGGAGGAGGAGGTTGCAGTGAGCCGAGATCGTGCCATTGCACTCCAGCCTGGGTAACAAGAGCGAAACTCCATCTCAAAAAAAATAAATAAATAAAAAAGAAAGAAATGAATAGCTAAAACAGAAAACTAGCACTTGCTTGGGCAGCACATACACTAAAATTGGAATGATACAGAGAAGATTAGCATCCTGAGCAAGAATGACATATAAATTCATGAAACATTCCATTAAAAAAAAAAAAGGTTTTAATTTAAAAAATAAAAGAGGAAACTGTCAAAAAAAAAAAAAAAAAAAGAAAAATCAGGAGAGAGATCCAAGATGGCTGATCACTAACAGCTCGGGATTGTAGCTCCCAGTGAAAGCACAGAGAACGAGAGGACGCCACACTTTCAGATGAATTTTTGTTGCTCACGCACCAGGAGATTCCCAGCGGAGGAGGCCCATGGGTCACCAGCGCAACTCTTGTGGCCAGCGAGGCAGTTATGCCCCTGCCTTGGTGCGGCGGTTCTTGGTGCAGAGTCAGAAAAGCACCATCAATCTTAACACCGCTTTTTTGGCCGGCACAGTGGGTTGCTCAGATTTTAGCGCCGGGAATCAACAAGTTGGACGTCCACTCAGAAACCCAACTATAAAGACGGTAATTATAAAGAGCACAGATGGATAAATCTACAAAGAAAGGAAGAAAACAGCCTAAAAAGGCTGTGAATACCCAAAATCAGAATGCCTCTCCCTCTACAGGGGATCACAGTTCCTCATCAGCAATGGAACAAGGTCTGATGGAGAATGACTGTGTTCCATTAACAGAAGCAGGATTTAAAAGGTGGATGATGAGAAACTTCTGGGAATTAAAAGAACTTGTTCTAACCCAATGCAAAGAAACTAAGAACTTTGAAAAAAGGTTTGACGAAATATTAACAAGAATACACAATTTAGAGAGGAATATAAGTGAATTAATGGAGCTGAAAAACACAACACGAGAACTTTGCGAAGTACGCACAAACAAAAATAAATAAATAAATAGAAAGCAGGAGTTGCAATTTTTGCTGATAAAATAGACTTTAAAGCAATAAAGATCAAAAGAAGCAAAGAAGGATATTACATAATGATAAAAGGATCAATGTAACAAGAAGAGCTAAAGATCCTAAATATACACACACCCAATACAGGAATACCCAGATATATAAGACTTATAAAGAGACTTAGACTCCCACACAATAATAGTGGGAGACTTCAACATCAATATTAGACAGATCAATGAGACAGAAAGTTAACAACGATATCCAGGACTTGAACTCAGATCTGGAACAAGTAGACTTAATTAACATTTATAGAACTCTCCACTTTAAATACACAAAATATACACTCTTATCAGTACCACATCACATCTATTTATAGGTTTAAATGAAATATTGGTTGGCTGCTTGTTAGTTATTTTCTTCCCTCATTTTTTTCTCATGTCTCTATTATCAAGCACAATTATAGGCATACCGATTTTTAGACTGCATTCTAGCCCGGGCAATAAAGCAACACCCCCATTCTCTCTCCCT
>NW_022436976.1:31793525-31982394 GCF_009761245.1 Sapajus apella | reverse complement strand
CTCAGGAGGCTGAGGCAGGAGAACTGCCTGAACCCAGGAGGCGGAGGTTGCGGTGAGCCGAGATCACGCCATTGCACTCCAGCCTGGGTAACATGAGTGAAACTCCGTCTCAAAAAAAAAAAAAAAAAAGAAAAAGAAAAATCAAAGTGGAACAAAGAGGCTACCAATCATCATGGCAGATGAGAGGCAGGACTAGATTGCAGCTTGCAGAAGCTCATGTTGTGATTTTTTAGCTCCAGATGAACTGCAAGAATAAACCAGCAATCTTGAGAGGACCCACAGACCCTCTGAAGGAAGCAGACTGCCCCTGGGGACCCAGGAGACACCCCAAATACTGAGTGCCCCAACTGCAGAAGTGGGAAACGGAGACCCTCCTCTCCAGAGCACACACCCTCACTGGAGAAGCTTAAGGTCTGTTTGCAGGAAAAATTTCTGACCTTATCTGGAGCTGAACCAACCAATATAGAGAATCAGGCAACACAGAGGGGTAAAGGAAGCAGCAGAAAGATACTGGGAGCTTGCTGCGTTCCCTAGCAGGCCATTCCTGTCTGGCACCACAGGGATCCATCAGGAGGGCGACCAGAGGAGCAGCAGGTAGAACTCCACAGGGAAGGAAATCTCTAGCTGAACTTTGTAACAATTTGAACGGAGTAAGAAGCCTCCCAGCCAGAACTCAGGGGAGGGCGCAAATCTAATGTGCAGACTCCACAGGCAGGGGAAGAACCAAACCCTTTCCTTTCCCAGCTGGGAGGCAGGTAGCCCAAGGTAAGTTTTCAAGCCCATTTTGCCCTCCACCTGGAAACAGACTCAGGGCTGTGGCAGGGCACACAGTGGAAGTGAGACTGGCCCTTTGGTTTGTATGAGAGCTAAGTGAGGCCTGTGACTGCTGGCTTTCCCCCACTTCCCTGACAACCTGCATGACTCAGCAGAGGCAGCCATAATCCTCCTAGGCACACAACTCCAATAACCTGGGAATCTAGCCCCTATCCCAAACAGCAGTTGCAGCAAAACCTGCCCAAGCAGAGTCTGAGCTCAGACTCACCCAGCCCTGCCCTCACCTGATGGTCCTTCCCTACCCACCCTGGTAGTGTAAGACAAAGGACATATAATCTTGGGAGTTCTAGGGCCCTACCCACTGCTGGTCCCTCTCCACACTACTACAGCTGATGTTTTCTGGAAAGTGCAACCTCCTGACAAAGAGGCCAACCAGCACAAAAGTAGAGCATTAAACCACCAAAGCTAAGAACACTCACGGAATCCACTGCACCCCACCACCACCACCTCCACCGGAACAGGCACTTGTATCCATGGCTGAAAGACCTAGAGATGGTTCACATCTCAGGACTCTGTGCAGACAACCCCCAGCACCAGCCCAGAGCCAGGTAGACTCACTGGGTGGCTAGATCCAGAAAAGGGACAACAATCACTGCAGTTCAGCTCACAGGAAGCCACATCCAAAGGAAAAGGGGGAGAGTACTGCATCTATGGAACACATCGTGGGACAAAAGAATATGAACAACAGTCTTTAGCCCTAGACCTTCCCTCTGACAGAGCCTACCCAAATGAGAAGGAACCAGAATACCACCCCTAGTAATATGACTAAACAAGGTTCCTCAACACTCCCCCCAAAAAAATCACACTAGTTCACCAGCAATGAATCCAAACCAAGAAGAAATCCTTGACTTTACCTGAAAAAGAATTCAGAAGGAAGTTATTAAGCTAATCAGGGAGGGACCACAGAAAGGCCAAGCCCAATGCAAGGAAATCCAAACAATGATACAAGAAGTGAAGGGAGAACTATTCACAGAAATAGATAGCTTGAAGAAAAAACAATCAAGAATTCAGGAAACTTTGGACACACTTTTAGAAATGCAAAATGCTCTGCAAAGTCTCAGCAATAGAATTGAACAAGTAGAAAGAAATTCAGAGCTTGAAGACAAGGTCTTCAAATTAACCCAATCCAACAAAGACAAAGAAAAACGAATAGGAAAATATGAACAAGGTCTCCAAGAACTCTGGGAATATGTTAAATAACCAAACAAGAATAACCGGTATTCCTGAGGAAGAAGAGAATTCTAAAAGCTTGGAAAACATTATTGAGGGAATAATCGAGGAAAACTTCCCTGGCCTTGCTAGACCTAGACATCCAAATACAAGAAGCACAAAGAACACCTGCAAAATTTATCACAAAAAGATCTTCATCTAGGCATATTGTCATCAGGTTATTCAAAGTTAAGATGAAGAAAACAATCTTAAGACCTGTGATAGATGCACCAGGTAATCTATAAAGGAAAACCTATCAGATTAAGAGCAGATTTCTCAGCAGAAACCCTCCAAACTAGAAAGGACTGGGGCCCTATCTTCAGCCTCCTCAAACAAAACAACTATCAACCAAGAATTTTGTATCCAGCGAAACTACGCATCATATATGAAGGAAAGATACAGTCTTTTTCAGACAAATAAATGCTGAGAGAATCTGCCATTACCATGCCACCATTACAGGAACTGCTAAGAGGAGCTCAAAATCTTGAAACAAATCCTGGAAACACATTGAAACAGAACCTCTTTAAAGCGTAAATCAAACAGGACCCATAAAACAAAAACACATGTCAAAAAGCAAAAACAAAAAGCAAAAAAAAAAAAAAAAAAAACACAAAGTACATAGGCAACAAAAAGCCATAATGAATGCCAACGGTACCTAGTATTTCAATACTAACATTGAATGTAAATGGCCTAAATGCTCCACTTAAAAGATACAGAACCATGGAATGTATGAGAACTCACCAACCATCTGCTGCCTTCAGGAGACGCACGTAACACATAAGGACCCACACAAATTTCAAGTAAAGGGGTGGAAAAAGGCATTTCATGCAAATAGACACTAAAAGTGAACAGAGGTAGCTATTCTCATATCTGACAAAACAAATTCTAAAGCAACAGCAGTTAAAAGAGACAAAGAGGGACATTATACAATGTTAAAAGGTCTTGTCCAACAGGAAAATATCACAATCCTAAGCATATATGCACCTAACACTGGAACTCCCAAATTTATAAAACAATTACTTATAGACCTAAGAAATGAGATAGACAGCAACACAATAATACTGGAGGACTTCACTACTCCACTGACAGCACTAGACAGGTTAACAAGACAGAAAGTCAACAAAGAAACAATGGCTTTAAACTATGCCTTGGAACAAATGGACTTAACAGATACATAGAGAACATTTCATCCAACAATCGCAGAATACACATTCTATTCAACAGCACATGGAACCTTCTCCAAGATAGACCACATGATGGGCCATAAAATGAGCCTCAATAAATTAAGAAAACTGAAATTATATAAAGCACTCTCTCAGACCACAGTGAAATAAAACTAGAAATAACTCCAAAAGGAACCTTCAGAGCCATGTAAATACATGGAAACTAAAGAACTTGCTCCTGAATAAGCATTGGGTCAAAATGAAGTCAAGATAGAAATTTAAAAAATTCTTCAAAATGAATGACAATAGTGACACAACCTATCAAAACCTCTGGGACACAGGAAAGGTGGTGCTAAGAGGAAAGTTCATAGCCCTAAGCACCTACATCAAAAAGACTGAAAGAGCACAAAGTGACATTCAAAGGTCACATCTCAAGAAACTAGAGAAACAAGAACAAACCCAACCTAAACCCAGCAGGAGAAAGGAAATAACTGAGATCAGAGCAGAACTAAGTAAGTTTGAAACAAACAAACAAAAAATACAAAAGATAAATGAAACAAAAAGCTGGTTCTTTGAAAAGATAAATAAAATTGATAGACCATTAGCAAGATTAATCAAGAAAAGAAGACAGAAAATCCGAATAACCTAAGAAACAAAACATGAGTTAGTACAACTGACACCACTGAAATATAAAAGATCATTCACAACTACTGTGAATACCTTTACGCACGTAAACTAGAAAACCTAGAAGAGACGGATAAATTCCTGGAAAAATACAGCCTTCCTAGCTTAAATCAGGAAGAGGCAGATACCCTGAACAAACCAGTAACAAGCAGCAAGACTGAAACGGTAATTTAAAAATTACCAACAAAAAAAAGTCCAGGACCAGATGGATTCACAGCAGAATTCTACCAGACACTGAAAGAAGAATTGGTACCAATCCTTTTGACCCTATTCCACAAGATAGAGAAAGAAGGAGCCCTCCCTAATTCATTTTATGAAGCCAGCATCACCCTAATACCAAAACCAGGAAAGGACATAGCCAAAAAAGAAAACTACAGACTGAGGCCGGGTGCAGTGGCTCACGTCTGTAATTCCAGCACTTTGGAAAGATGAGGCGGGCGGATCACAAGGTCAAGAGATCAAGACCATCCTGGCCAACACGGTGAAACCCCATCTCTATTGAAAATACAAAAAATTAGCTGGGTGTGGTGACTCGCGCCTATAGTCCCAGTTACTGGGGAGGCTGAGGCAGGAGAATCGCCTGAACTCAGAAGGCGGAGGCTGCAGTGAGTCAAGATCGTGTCACCACACTCCAGCCTGATGACAGAGCAAGACTACATCTCAAATAAAAAAAAAAAAAAAAAAACACACACACACAGACTGATATCCTTGATGAACATTGATGCCAAAATCCTTAACAAAATATCAGCTAACTGAATCCAACAACATATCAAAAAGATAATCCACCATGATCAAATGGGTTTCATCCCAGAGATGCAGGGATGGTTTAACATACATAAGTCAATAAATGTGATACACCATATAAACAGAATTGAAAACAAAAATCACATGATCATCTCAACAGATGCAGAAAAAACATTCAACAAAATCCAGGATTCCTTCATGATTAAAATTCTCAGCAACACTGGCATACAAAGGCCATACCTTAATGTAATAAAAGCTATGACAAACCCACAGCCAACACAATACTGAATGGGAAAGAGCTGAAAGCATTCCCCCAGAGAACTGGAACAGACAAAGATGCCCACTCTTACAACTCCTTTTTAACATAGTATTGGAAGTCCTAGCCAGAGCAATCAGACAAGAGAAAGAATTTAAGGGTATCCAACTTGGTAAAGAGGAAGTCAAACTGTCTCTGTTTGCTGATAATATGATAGTTTACCTTAAAAACCCTAAGGACTCCTCCACAAAGTTCTTAGAACTGATAAAATTCAGCAAAGTTTCCAGATACAAGATTAATGTACACAAATCAGTAGCTTTCCTATAAGCCAACAGCAACCAGGCAGAGAATCAAATAAAAAACTCAACCCCTTTTACAATAGCAGCAAACAAACAAACAAACAAACAAAAAGTTAGGAATATACCTAACCAAAGAGTCGAAAGACCTCTAAAAGGAAAACTACAAAACACTGCTGAAAGAAATCAGAGAGGACACAAACAAATGGAAACACATCCCATGCTCATGGATGGGTTAGAATCACTACTGAGAAAATGACCATAGTGTCAAAAGCAATCTACAAATTCAACACAATCCCCATCAGAATACCACCATTATTCTTCACAGAATTAGAAAAAACAATTCTAAAATTCATATGGAACCAAAAATGAACCCACATAGCCAAAGCAAGACTAAGCAAAAAGAACGAATCTGCAGGCATCACATTACCTGATTTCAAACTATACTATAAGGCCATACTTACTAAAACAGAGTGGTACTGGTATGAAAATAGGCACATAGACCAATGGAACAGTATAGAGAACCCAAAAATAAACCCAAATACTTACAACCAACTGATCTTCAATAAAGCAAACAAAAACATAAAATGGGGAAAGAACACCCTTTTCAACAAATGGTGCTGGGATAATTGGCTAGCCACATGTAAAAGAATGAAACTGGATTCTCATCTCTCACCTTATACAAAAATCAACTCAAGATGGATTAAGGAGTTAAACCTAAGACCTGAAACTATAAAAATTCTAGAAGGTAACATTGGAAAAACCCTTCTAGACATTGGCTTAGGCAAAGATTTCATGACCAAGAGCCCAAAAGTAAATGCAATAAAAACAAAGATAAATAGCTGAGACCTAATTAAACTAAAGAGCTTTTGCATGGCAAAAGGAACAGTCAGCAGAGTAAGCAGACAACCCACAGAGTGGGAGAAAATCTTCACTATCTATACATGTGACAAAGGACTAATATCCAGAATCTACAACAAACTCAAACAAATCATTAAGAAAAAAACAATCCCATCAAAAAGTGGGCTAAGGACATGAATAGACAATTCTCAAAAGAAGATATACAAATGGCCAACAAACATATGAAAAAATGCTCGACATCACTAATGATCAGGGAAATGCAAATCAAAACCACAATGTAGTATCACCTTACTCCTGCAAGAATGGCCATAATCAAAAAAATCAAAAAGCAGATGTTGGCGTGGATGTAGTGAACAAGGAACACTTCTACACTGCTGGTAGGAATGTAAACTAGTTCAGCCACTATGGAAAACAGTGTGGAGATTCCTTAAAGAACTAAAAGTAGAACAACCATTTGATCCAGCAATCCCACTACTGGGTATCTACTCAGAGGAAAAGAAGTCATTATTCAAAAAAGATACTTGCACACGCATGTTTATAGCAGTACAATTCACAATAGCAAAATCATGGAACCAACCCAAATGCCTACCAATCAGCAAGTGGATAAAGAAACTGTGATATATACACGAAATATATATATATAAAATATATACATATGCTAGAATATCATGTACATATAGAATGTGTGTGTGTGTGTGTGTGTATATATATACATACATATATATATGTGTGTGTGTATATATATATATATATAAATAGAATACCATGCAACCATAAACAGGAATGAATTAGTAACATTTGCAGTGACCTGGATGAGACTGGAGACTATTATTCAAAGTGAAGTAACTCAGGAATGAAAAACCAAACATTGTATGTTCTCACTGATATGTGGGAGCTAAACTATGAGGATGCAAAGGCATAAGAATGACACAATAGACTTTGGGGACTTGGGGGGAAAAGTGGGAGGTGGGTGAGGGATAAAAGACTACAAATAAGGTGCAGTGTATACTGCTCAGGTGATGGGTGCACCAAAATCTCACAAATTACCACTAAAGAATTTACTCATGTAACCAAATACCACCTGTACCCAAATAACTTATGGAAAGAAAAACGAGGGGGGGAAATTACAATGAAGGATTAACATTAGAATGACAATTGTAAGAGCCACGCAGAAAGGGACTACATAAAACTACAAGTGAAAAAAATAAACAGGATGGCCTATACACAGTAAGAAGAATTTTATAATATATATCCATAGAAAATACAACATCAGAAAAAGTTATAATCTGAAATAGCATTTTAGAAGGGAAGATTTTGTTTAAATTATTACGCACTGCTAACAAGATTACTGTTTTCAGCTTGCACTATTCATACTAAACAACTGCATTTTTGTGCTTAATATTCATGTTAATAAATTCCACAAGTTGCCCCTATCAACAAAATACTTATAGTAGTACTAGTATCAAGTTATAATTTAGAAAAACGAGTATGGCATTTCTAGAAAGAGTAATAACCAAATGATTCACAATTTTTTTTCTTTTTTAAAAAAGAATGCATTTTTACTTTGGGAGGCCGAGGTGGGTGGATCACGAGGTCAAGAGATTGAGACCATCCTGGCACGTGCCTGTAATCCCAGCTACTCAGGAGGCTGAGGCAGGAGAATTGCCTGAACTCAGGAGACAGAGGTTGCAGTGAGCCGAGATCGCGCCATTGCACTCCAGCCTGGGTAACAAGAGCGAAACTCCGTCTCAAAAAAAAAAAAAAAAAAAAAAAAAAAGAATGCATTTTTTTTTTTTAATTGTGGTAAAAAAAAAAAAAAAAAAAACCCATAACATAAAATTTACCATCTTAGGCCAGGCACAGTGGCTCATGCCTGTAATCCTAGCACGTTGGGAGGCCTAGGCA
Source organism: Sapajus apella (assembly GCF_009761245.1). Taxonomy (NCBI): domain Eukaryota; kingdom Metazoa; phylum Chordata; class Mammalia; order Primates; family Cebidae; genus Sapajus; species Sapajus apella. The sequence continues at coordinate 31,974,442 of NW_022436976.1, read as the reverse complement.
GGTGAATCACCTGAGGTCAGGGGTTCAAGACCAGCCTGGCCAACATGGTGAAACCTTGTCTCTACTAAAAATACAAAAATTAGCAGGGTGTGGTGGCACACACCTGGTAGTAGTCCCAGCTACTTGGGAGGCTGAGGCAGGATAATCGCTTGAACCCAGGAGGCAGAGGTTGCAGTGAACTGAGATCACACCATTACACTCCAGCCTGGATGACAGAGCGAGACTCAATCTCAAAAAAAAAAAAAAAAAAAAAAAAAATTACCACCTTAGCCAACTTTAAGTGTTCGGTACAGCAGTGTTAACTATATGACATTTTTGTGCAACAGATCTCTAGAACTTTCTCATTTTGCAAAACTGAAACTCTATACCCATTGAACAACTCCACTCCTTCCCAACTCTCCAGCCCGACAACCACCATTCTGCTTTCTAAGAATTTGATGATTTTAGATACCTCATATAAGAGGATCATACAGTATTTGTCTTTTTGTGACTGGCTTATTTCCCTTAGCATAATGTCCTCAAGGTTTATTCATGTTGTAGTACATAACAAGATTTCCTTCTTTCTAAATAATATTTCATTATAAGTATATATCACATTTTAACAGTATTTTCCCTTAACTAAATACATTCTCTTTAACAATTTAAACAATGAATCAATTGTGCTAATCACATACATGCAACTGTGGAAAATACACAAACTCAAGAAGGAGTTTGTAACTGACATTTTCTGGGCTATGAGATAATACTTCACTGTATTAAAAAACCAGATATTCTTACCAAGAAAATAATATAAAATGCAGAAATTTCTAACCAGGAACAGTGATTCCACACAACTGTGTTTAACTAGTAGGAGCAGAGATCTCCTAAAACGCAAAAATTTGTATTGCTGTGGGGAAAAAAAAAAAAACAGAATCAAATGACACATCCAAATCAAATGACACACTCCACATCATCTTAAAGCAAGCATTTAACTATAACAGTCTACATAGAAAACATAGTTATTGTACAAAAAGACAAAGGGTATTGCGGAAGCAAAAACATCAACCATTTCTGATGTTAAAAAATTTAATATTTATATTATACAACATCTCACTGATATAAAGCCAGAAATAAGAAAATTAACTGTATCAATCCATACTTGGTACTAAGCACTACGGAAATGAAGAAAGTACAAGAAACACATAACAACAGCAGCTAACTTTTTTTGTTGCTTACCATGTACCAGGTACTGTCCTAAGCACCTCACAAGTTTTAATTTACTTAAACCTGATAAGAACCCTATGAGGGAGTTTCTACTGCTACCCTCATCTTAGAGATGAAGAAAACAAGGCACAGGGAGATCAAATAACTTAACCAATGTTAGCAGCCAGCAAAAGGAAAATCTGAGCTATCAATCCAGGTAGGATGGCTTCAGAGCCTCCAATCTTAAAGATAATACACATTGCCTTTGCACTAAATTTTTAAAATGCTGTTTGAAGAAAAATGGGAGGCAGTGAAGAAGATACCAGCCTAGGAATCAAGAAATGTGAGTTCCAGTGCTCCCTCTTTCTCTACAACCCTCAGTAAGTCATGTCTCCTCTCTAATTACATGGAAGATAAGAAAGCTCAAACAGCTAAATAGTTCCTTACTGAGAACCTGCAAATTCTAATGATCTAAGACACGGGTTTCTAATCTTTTGGCTTCCTTGGGCCACACTAAAAGAAGAAAAATTGTCTTGGGCCACACATAAAATACACTAACGACAGCTGATGAGAGAAAAGAAAGGAAAGAAAGAAAGGAAGGAAGGAAGGTTGGTTGCAGTGAGCTGAGATCACGCCACTGCACTCCAGCCTGGGCAACAAGAGCAAAACTACGTCTCCAAAAAAAAAAAAAAAAAAAAAAAAAAAATTTTTCTTTGATAAAATTAAAAAAAATAGTTACTGAATAATACATATAAGATAAAAACCACTTATATAAATCCCACTCCACAAAATATATAATGTTATAAGTACAGTATATGTAAATGTACAGTAAAGGGTCTGGAATAATATACATTAAACTGGTTAACAGTTTAAATGGTAAAACTATTACCAGTTTAGCGTATATTCTTAATCCCACTGGTAACAATGGTTACCAGTGAAACAAAAATTGAGACTGGCCATGGTGGTTAAGGAAACGTTTAACTTATCAATATAGTACTTAAATATTTTATAATAAAAATGTTATCACTCTTGGAAAGCTTACCTGACAGGTAGCATCAAAAACAGTGATGATACAAATATACTCAGATTGTCTGGCAAACATAAATAAATAATGGCGACGATGATAATGGTTGTTACTGCTTATAAAAAACAATTCTTTAAGCTCTAAAGTTCTCTGGTCATCATGGCTATTAATCACCACATTGCACTCTATAGAGAGTCAGAAGGGGAATGGGCCTGACTCTTCCCACAACAAACTTGCAGTTTCCTGACAATCCAAATACACATGGCAATTAAAATGTACATGGCAAGGTCATATACTGTGTGCCGCACTCCTAGAGCTAATGAAAGAAGGATAAGCTACGGTGTCCTCCGTCCCTCTCAGTGTTCTCGGGAGGCAAAACTACCCTGCCAGGCAAGACACTTACAAACCTAATGGACGGGAAACTATGGTCCCGGGCATCAAGAGCCATCATTTCCACTAGTCTTGCCAAATCTTCAGCTTCCTCATTCCACTGCCCTTCCACCGCACCACTCAGCAAAACACCTGCTCCCACCATCCCCAGGCTGGAGACCACCTAACTGGGCAGACCAATACCACTATACACTCATGGCTATAAGACATGCCCCAGATATATTTTTTGACCAAATACTGAATTATCAATTGTTAAAAATCGATATTCTGCCCAAGCTGAATATTAACATCATAAACTTTTGGGATTAAGAATAAATGTAACATTTTCCAAAAGAAATTACAAAAAATTAGTACTAAAATTTTACAAATTTTGACATTACATGGTAGAAACAATAATTTATCAGTATTGTCAACTATGGGACTTCTATGTTCACTCTACTGGACATCTGTAGTGTTAAATAGATGGTCACTTACAACTGGGGACCATGGAGGTCCAGTAAGGTATTTTGGGGGATCTCATTTTTCTCTAACACTTTCTTTTATTATTAATATTCTTAATTATGTTAGGATCAAAGATGATTTATTATGGAATATTTCTATATAAGATTTTGGAGGTTTTCTCCTTGTGAAATTTTGAGGTAGCCAAGTTGACATCCTGCTTTTAATTCATCTTCACAAGACATGAAGAATTTCTAAGTAGGACTTTTTTTCTCATACACTCACAGATTGCAGGGAGGTAAGGGCCAGATCCTTTTCAGTGAACACCATCTCCCTGCTATGTGTGTATTTTCATTAGCTTGTTCTCATGGATGCAACAGGTATGTGAAAACTTTTTTTTTTTTTTAAAAGAGATAAGGTCTCAGCCAGGCACAGTGGCTCATGCCTGTAATCCCAACACTTTGGGAGGCCAAGGCAGGTATACTGTTTGAGCCCAGGAGTTCCAGACCACGTTGGGCAACATAGTGAGACCCCATCTCTACAAAAATCACAAAAAGTGGCCAGGCGTGGTGGCGCATGCCTGTAGCCCGAGCTCAGGAGGGCTGAGATAGGAAGGCTGCTTGAACCAGGCGGTCAAAGCTGCAGTGAGCCCTGATTGTGCCACTGCACTCCAGCATGAATGACAGAGCAAGACCCTTTCTCAAAAAAAAAGAAAAATTGAAAAAGAGAGGAAAAGACAGGGTCTGGCTATGTTGCCCAGACTGGTCTCAAAGTCCTGGGCTTAAGAGATCCTCCCACCTCAGCCTCCCAAAGTGCTTAGATTATGGGCATAAGCCACTGTGCCCAGCCAAAAGTTTTAGTTAATCCATCACATTCTCATATTATACTCTCATAATAACATACCATTTGTTTACATATCCCTCTCTTCCCACCAGACCGAGTCCTAGTTTAAGGGAGCTAGTTCTAACATTTTTGCTCCAATGCCCAGTCCTCGGCCTGCCAGAGCATGAATGAAGCAAGTAATAGGATGATGCGAATGAGGGGCAGCAGAAACAGGCTGGGAAGAGCCCTGATGCATCTGTAAGACATCTCAACCATCTTTCTCTCTCTTGCCAGAGGAGTGGTTCTAAGCTTCAGGAATGACTCTTACCAGATTAGATTTTTAAGACCTAACTGAAAGATAGTTTATACTCTACCACTCAAATCAGCTGAAACTGTTTTATTTATACATATTTTGCCTTGTTCTGAAAATGATATGACAGTAACTGATATATTCTAAAATTATTTGCACATCCCCAAGCTCACAAGGTTCTTAAGTTCAAAAAGAAGCTGACAGGCCAGCCACAATGGCACACATCTGTAATCCCAGCACTTTGAGAGGCCAAGGTGGGCAGATAATTTGAGTCCAGGAGCTCGAGACCAGCCTGGGCAACACATGGAAAAAACCCATCTCAATAAAAAGTACAAAAATTGGCCAGGCACAATGGTGCACACCTGTAGTCCCAGATACTTGGGGGGACCTAGGTGGAAGGACTGCTTGAGCCAGGAGATCAAAGCTGTAGTGAACTGTGATCATACCGTTGCACTCCAGCCTGGGTGACAGAATGAGACTCTGTCTTAAAAAACAAACAGCAGCAGCTGGGTATGGTGCCTCATGCCAGTAATCCCAGCACTTTGGGAGCCTGAGGTGGGTGGATCACTTGAGGTCAGGAGTTCAAGACCAGCCTGGCCAACATGGTGAAACCCCATCTCTACTAAAAATATAAAAATTAACCAGGCGTAGTGGCATGTGCCTGTAATACCAGCTACTTGAGAGGCTGAGGCAGAATCGCTTGAACCCGGGAGGTGGAGGTTGTGGTGAGCCGAGATTGCACTATTGCACTCCAGCCTGGGTGAAGAGGCGAGACTGGGTCTCAAAAAATAAAGAAGCTACACAGAGTACTTTGCACGAATGTCATCACCAACCTCCCCAAACCCTGCTGGGTCACAGCAAGTGCCACTACCTAGCAGGGAGGGAAACAGTGTAGCAAAGAGGTATTCTGAGAGCGGCAACAGGAAAGGGTAGTTACAACTCTCAAAAATATGCTGAAGTCTCATGAAGACAAATCTCTTCTTCCTAAATGGCATTTTGAGGATTTCAATTCTAAGTTTTGGTTACCAAATCTTGAATGAATCAGATAAATCCAGTTACATACATATGCACCAAGGCAATTTTACCTGAGCTAAATTGTGACACAAAGTAATGCTCAAATGATCTTACCTGTATGATGGGAAATGGAAGATAGTTCATGTTGTTAACAAAATACAGGAGGCTATAGCTATAGCCCATAAATGCTCCAGCCAGTAGAAAAAAAAGATGATATTCATTTAAGCAGGTTTGCACAGCAGGGCTACCAAAGCTGAAGGGAAAAAGTTAAGCTATTAATTCAACAGTCAGGGACGTATATCACTGTTTTAGGCTCAAGATTTACTGAAGGCAAAGCTTAATTACTTTAATGACTTAAGAACTGTCCCAAATTCTAACAAGATGGCTCATTTTCAGTGAGTGTGAACAAGATTAACCTATTTTCCTGAATCATGAGACTCTGATCTTTAATTAAGTCTACCTCTATTCCCCTGGAAATCTGATATAATTAAGAATATCTACTATAAAAATAAGCAGTGTTGCTTACAAGTCGGTAAACTGTATCCAGACTGAAAGGAACTATAAATAAGTTATATATGCCTGACAGAGATGCTGTAACATTGGGTGTGTGCTATCTCTTTAAAACTGAGTATTTCCTCATGGGGATCCTGGATGTGTGCCCATAAAATTGCTAAAAGAGATACTCCTGGATTTTGTGGGGCACAAGGCCTTTAAAGCACAGAGTCCCATATATGTCTGATACTGATTTTTTTTTTCCTTGTACCTGAGTTGTATCCACAGACAAAACTAAAGCTTCCAGGGGGCTATAGGCCCCATTATCTGTTTGAACTGCTTGAAGGACTCCTGCTATAAGAGGAACTCCTGATGCTTCCCTGCTAAAAAGCTATGGTTGTAAATTCTGAATATTAAGTTAAATCTAAGAGGAGCCCCCTGCTGGACACTGCTATAAGCCACCGCCCTATCATCATTTTACAATAGCTTTACTTATCAGCATAGGATCTAACGGGTAAACATCAAGCTCTCAAACTCCTTTGAGAGTTTCTTGAGAATCTCTATGATCTATCAGATATCTGGTGGTATACAGAGCCAACATCATAATTCAGTAGAACTCAATTTTTCATAAATATACACAGGTTGTAGGCCTGCACCACCATCTAACTCCATGAGAGGTAAGACTCTAGGTTAACTGTTTTCTGAAACTGGAATTACAAAATGATAAAAAAAAAAAAAAAAGAAAGAAAGAAAAGAAAAAAAGATTAGTTTTTGTTAAAGATTCTGACTATGAAATCATCAGGAAATGTATTTGTAATAGGCACTATAATGCCTTCAACAACTTGTAGCTTACTGCTACCTTCTGCTCCCTGGAACTTCACTGCCACCTCCGTTAGGGAGAAAAGTGCAAAAAGAATTCAAGACTCATCCATGGTGAGCAGTTGGGATTTCCCAGTAGTCCTGTACTCATAGTCTTTTATCATTTAATGTTTATCAACAGGACAGTTTTTACCAAAGAAAGCCTATGATGTTAAGGGGGAAAAAACAACCTGCCTTTTATATAACAATAGCTGGAGGCAAAAAGAAAATCAAGTATTCAGTAGCAATAATGTAACACTGTTTTAAAGTCAATGGAAAATAAAGAACCTAAGATCACTCCCATCATCTTTGTTTAAAAAATAAAAATAAAAAAACAAGGTCTCACTACACTGCCCAGGCTAGGTTGCAGTAGCTATCCACAGGCATGATGACAGGGCACTGCAGCCTCCAATTCCTGAGCTCAAGAGAGCCTCCTGCCTCAGCCTGCCAAGTAGCTGGGACTACAGGCACATGTCACCACTCCTGGCTTCCAGTAATCTTTTTTAATTTTTAAAGTCAGAGTATCATCTTGCAATTAGTATCAATGCCACGTGTTAAGAACTATACAAGTTTCAAAATTATAAAAGCACTCTACAAAAGGTAGTTAGAATTTTAAAAAAAATCTTTTCTTTATTCTTCCCATACTACCCTTCCTTCAAACTCCGATCAATGCTACCTCATCCAAGAACATGTGTGGATCCTTCCTGTTGTCTGCACTTCCACAGGTTTTGTCTGCACATCTCACTTAGTACATCCCTCTGTGTCCATGTCTTAACTTCTCTATTGCTCTCAACTCTCAAGGAGCTTATAGTCTATGTTTGAATCACTCTCATAAATCACATGGCACCTTGCACATAACAATTTTTTTTTAATTGCTGAATTCAGTAAACATAAAATATTAAAAACACTTGATGTATGCAAATAAAGCACCTTTTGCAGAAGTCCGGAAAGCAAAGAATACTCATAGGATTAACCTATATAGGTCCCCTTTGGCTTAGTAATTAAATGAGGTTCCTTAGGAAAAATATATTTAATATTACCTGTTAGTACCAGTGCAGGGAACCACAAGAAAACTGTACTGGCCCTGGGTTATCACGGCAGCACACCAGGCCATCACCATTCCCATTGCAGCATGAATAAATGAGTGCATGAGTTGCTGAGGATGAATGATCTTCCCTATCAGAGCTAGTCTGGAGCAGGGAATGGAAGGCACAACTGCAAAGGAAACACATTACTGTGGCTTCATCATCTGAAGCATATGCAGTTAGAAGATCTAAACTACCCCCTCTCATCCTTGCACAAATGCTCCAAAGGCAGAAAGAAACCCATTAGTCAACATAAATACAATACAGAAAAACTTAAAGTTAAAAACTCTTAACTTAAAAAAATTTGAGGAAAGAATGAATAAAAACAGACAGACACACAAAAAAATCCAAACAATCTAGAGAAATGAAACCTAAGGATAGCATAATTAGCATTTTTCATTAAAATTTCCTAATAGTTCAAATAGTGCCTATCCTAGTACTCTCCTAAGCACCATAAAAGGATAATGATTTTTCTTTTTTTTTTTTTTTTCATATATGGACTACTCCAAGGGTCTTGCAGTGTAGGAGAGAGACTGGGCCTAGCTCCTGAATACTGACTTTTTATTTATTTATTTTTTGAGACGAACTCTTGCTCTGTCACCCAGGTTGGAGTGCAGTGGTGCAATCTTGGCTCACTGCAACCTCTGCCTCCTAGGTTCAAGCAATTCTCCTGCCTCAGCCTCCCGAGTAGCTGGAACTACAGGCATGTGCCACCACACCCATTTAATTTTTTCTATTTTTAATAGAGACGGGGCTTCACCATGTTAGCCAGGATGGTCTCTATCTGCTGACCTCATATTCCGCCAGCCTCAGCTTCCCAAAGTGCTGGGATTACAGGTGTGAGCCACCGCGCCAGCCAACTTTCTAAAAAGAGCTCCTGCCATCAGCATTTGAAAGTGTCAATATATAGCCCACTTATGAAAAATAAACATAAAGTAAATACTGACAACATAAAAATGCTAAGATAAATGCTTATATGAGAATTTTTAATACGCTTCTGACAATCCAAAACCTTTTCTGGAAATGAGCTAGGGAGACTAGTATGGGTAGGACATGAGGGATGTTTACCTTTGGAAACAGCTAGCCTAGGGTTCCCTGTTCTATCTATGCAGGTATTTTCCTCTTATTATACTCAGAGATGGCAAGAGGTAGAAAATTAAGTGTGATGCGACAAGGTTCAGATACTTTACACTTTGGAGGAAGAGGCTGCCATCACCTCTCCCTCCCAACAAAAAATGCCCACAAGGTCCTACTGACTGTGCAATTGACTTACAACACTGAATATACCAAAGCCTCTCATGTCACTAAGCCTTTTTATATGCTATACCTTCTCTCTAGAACATCATTTTCCTTTATCTACTTCATTCAACTCATCCTGCAAGGCTTGATTAAAGCATCATCTCCTCAAGTTCCCCCATGCTGGGCCCAGTGGTGCTCCTATATAAGGCCATACCATCCAATTGTACTGTAATCAAATATGCTTCGTGTTTACTGTCTGTCTCTCCATTAATCACAATCCCCTGGAGAAAGATGGGACTGTATAATTTGTCTCTTTTCCCCACACAATGCATGGCACATAGTAAATTCATAAGGGATGGTTACTGAAGGAATGAGCCAAAGCGACGTTGGGGAACCCTCAACTGACATGTTACATACAGAAGATGAACCAGGCACATGGGAGTATGAAAAAATACTCTGTAAGTGTGACTGTAAGTCAAGGAGTTTCAAATGGGGCTTGCACGGAAAAAGGCCTACTGGCCAATAGTGAGGAATTAAGAAAGCAAGGGAAGCCAGGTGAGGTGGTTCACGCCTGTAATCCCAGCACTTTGGGAGGCCTAGGTGAGCGAATCAGTTGAGGTCAGGAGTTTGAGACCAGCCTGATCAACATGGTGAAACTGTCTCTACTAAAAATACAAAAATTTGCCAGGCATGGTGGCAGGCGCCTGTAATCCCAGCTACTTGGGAGGCTAAGGCAGGAGAATTGCTTGAATGTGGGAGGCGGAGGTTGCAATGACCCAAGATCCTACAACTGCACTCCAGCCTGGGCAACAAAGCTAGACTCCATCTCAGGGACCAAAAAAACAAAGAAAGCAAAGAAAAAGGAAACATATTGTAACATCCAGAGTTAGAATTTGAAATTTTACACCGTATTTTACAAGGAAGTACTGAAGAGCTAAAAAGGAAAATGATGTTACAGTAAAAAAAGTAGTGTCAGGAAAAGCTTCTTATTGTATCTTTTTTTCCTTATGTGAAATCTGCCACAATTTGTATCTTAAGGGCAGACTCAAGGAATCTGAAAAGGCAGAAAGAATAAGAAGAGAAACAGAAAAATTAAAAGCTCTGGAATCCAGCAGGTGATTCTCCAAGGCAAAACATAATAGTCTATTTTTAATCACAGAATTACAGATTATTATATTTGAAAAATAACTTAGAAATCACCTGGTCTTCCCTATTAAAAAAATTAGTTTTATAATATATCTGCTAAATCACAGCTTTAATGCTAGCTATGAACTATTAAAAGGTCTAAGGTTTTTTTTGTGGTAAAATAACACAATTCACCACTCAAACCGTTTTTAAGTACACAGCTCTACAGCATAAGTACATTCACATTGCTGCACAACCATTACCACCATCCAGCTCCCAAACTTTTCCATCTTCCACAACTCTACCCATTAAACAGTAATATTCCATTCCCCTCCCCCAGCCCTGGGAGCCACCATTCTACTTTCTTTCTCTATGAATTTGAGTACTCCAGATACCTCATATAAGTACAATCATGTAATATTTTTCCTAAAGTCTAAATATATTTTAAAAACAGAAACTAGCACCCAAATAAATTTTAAGGTACAACATTCAAAACATATGACTGTATACATTTTTAAAATTTTGACACAAACACATTCACATATAAAATGTACTGAGTCTTCCCTTAGTTCAATAAATTTGGATATTTCTAAGGTTAACATTTGAAAACTCACCTGTATAGAACTCCACATTGAAAATACTTATTATTATTATTACCACTGACAGCAGCAGGAGGTAAAAGATTACATAGGAACTATAAAGGTCACTGAAAGAATCTAAAACACAAGAGAGATGAATTAGTAAAGGTTATTCAGTCATGTTCAGTACACTGCAATATAAAAAGAGCTTGAACCATAATTATTAATTTTAAAGGTTGTCTTTTTTTTTTTTTTTTTTAGACAGAGTCTCACTCTGTCGCCAGGCTGGAGTGCAGTGGCACAATCTCAGCTCACTGCAACCTCTGCCTCCAGGGTTCAAGCAATTCTCCTGCCTCAGCATCCCAAGTAGCTGGGACTACAGGCACACGCCACCATGCCCAGCTAATTTTTGTATTTTCAGTAGAGACGGGGTTTCACCATGTTGGCCAGGGTGGTCTCGATCTCTTGAACTCGTGATCTGCCCACCTCGGCCTCCCAAAGTGCTGGGATTACAGGCTTGAGCCACCGCGCCCGGCCAAGGTTGTCTTTTCTTAAGGAATTTAATTGTACAATGGTGACAGGATCAATGAGATATTAACTCAAGAACTACAGTGTGGGCTGGGTGTGGGAGGATCACTGAGCCCAGGAGCTCAAGACCACCCTGGGCACATGGCGAAACCCTATCTCTACAAAAATACAAAAACTAGCCAGGTGTAGTGGTGCACACCTGTAGTCTCAGCTGCTCGGTAGGCTGAGGTGGGAACATCACTTGAGCCTGGGAGTTTGAGGCTGCAACGAGCAGTAATCACGCCACTGCACTCCAGCCTAGGCAACAGAGAAAAACCCCCTTTCAAAAACAAAGGGAAAAAAGGGGAGTTACAGTGTGAGGTGTTTGTACTTGGCCCCAGGTACTTTAAAATTATACTACAATTGGCAAGGCGAAGTGGCTCACACCTGTAATCCCAGCACTTTGGGAGGCTGAGGCAGATAGATTGCTTGAAGTCAGGAGCTCAAGACCAGCCTGGGCAACATAGCAAAATCCTGTATCTACTAAAAATACAAAAATCAGCCAGGCGTGGTGGCATGTGCCTATAATCCCAGCCACTCAAGAGGCTGAGGCACGAGAATTGCTTGAAGATGGGAAGCAGAGGTTGCAGTGAGGCAAGATTGAGCGACTGCACTCAGCCTGGGCAACAGAGCGAGACTGTCTCAAAGAAAAAAAAAAAAAAAAAGAAACAAAGTGCTCTTAATTTTAGACATACTTTTAAAAGAGATATATATCATATTTTCTACCCACAATCTCAAATCGATGACAGGAACAGTTCTCTTTTTTAAAAAGACAAACAATGTCAATAAAGCTGTCCAAAAGGAAAAACAAATTAAACTAAGTTTTCATTTATGGGGTCTTCTAATGATTTTTTTGTTCCTATGATCATACACAGTCTTTGACAAGCTTATTAATCTTATTACATAATAAAAAGGCGATTTACGTTATGAAGGGGACATCTTAAAATTATCTCAAAGTGGACCAGGCACAGTGGCTCATGCCTGTAATCCCAGCACTTTGGGAGGCTAAGGCAGGTGGATCACAAGATCAGTGGTTCGAGACCAGCCTGGCCAACATGGCGAAACCCCGTCTCCACTAAAAATACAAAAAAATTAGCTGGGTATGGTGGTATATGCCTGTAGTCCCAGCTACTCGGGAGGCTGAGCCAGGAGAATCGCTTGAACCCAGGAAGTGGAGGTTGCGGCAAGCCCAGATCGCACCATTGCACTCCAGCATGAGTGACAGAGCAAGACTCTGTCTCAAAAAAAAAAAAAAATACCTCAAAGTGAATGTTTTGAAGTGTCAACATAACATAGGCAGTAATTTAAAATTGCTTGAAACATACTGCAATTTTTTTTTTTGGAGATGGAGACCCCAAGCTCAAGCGCAGCGGCACCATCTCAGATCACTGCAACCTCTGCCACCCAGACACCGGTTCAAGCAATTCTCCTACCTGAGCCTCCCAAGTAGCTGGATTACAGGCACGAGCCACCAAGCCCAGATCATATTTGTATTTTTTAGTAGAGACAGGATTTCACCATGTTGGCCAGTCTGGTCTTGAGCTCCTGACCTCGTGATCCACCTGCCTGGGCCTCCCAAAGTGCTGGGATTACAGGCATGAGCCAATGTGCCTGGCCCATAATGCAATTTTTATGTTGAGAAGTAGATCCTGTAACTTTCTCCCCAAACTGAGTTATCACTTACCAGACAGCCACTGTATAGGATGAAACAAATCAATGCTGCTAAAAATTATAAATAATGTAGTGCAGATGGGTAGAAGCAGCACTGACCAAACAATACTTGCAACTATCCTCCAGCCCAGAACCTATAAAAAGAAAAACCCTCAGTCATGAAGTCAAACTATGTCAGTTATGCAAATCCTATCTTTTCATACAGGATGTTAATCACTAACTCAGATCATAGTCTGTAACTCAAACATGTACTATTAATAACATGATATATCACTGCAGAATTTATAATATCAGTGAACTGATGCTTGCATTACAACAAAGTTAGGTGCAACATCAAATATACTTTGAGGGGTGGTGGCATTAATTTACAGCTATGTGTTAGAGCAACTAATACTTGTCTCTCTAGGCTTTATTGGTAGCTCTATTAATATATACAGGCTGTATACATTTTATGGGAACCATCATCAGACCTGCACCCTTACTGGGCAACTACTGTACTGTAGCATTCTATTCATGTTTGAATTGCCAGTATCTATCATATAGGAGGCAAATATTTACTGCTGAATAATACAAGATATAGAGGGGTTTTAAGCATGAAAGTGACAATCAAATTTATGTTGCTCAAGGTAAAACATGTCTGTTTACTGTAAGCTGGCTTTAAGGGAGATGGATCAGAAGGGACAAGAACCAAACAGGAGACAAAGCAATTAAGAGGCAGTCCACCAAAACAGCCAAGCCAAAGACTCCAGTCAATGCCTCAACAAAGGGAGAGACAAGGGGAAAGGAAAAAAGAAAGAAACTGCAGCCACATTTCTGAGGTAGAATCTATATAGAATTTTTGTGATTGATAACACAGGTGGTAAAGAATAGGTAAGACTTGGCTTGGCCCAGTGGCTCACACCTGTAATCCCAGCATTTTGGGAGGCAGAGGTAGATAGATCACCTGAGGTCAGGAGTTCAAGACCAGCCTGGGGAAGATAATGAGACTATCTCAAAAAACAAATAAATAAATATACATATACATATACATATAAAAAGAATAGTCTTTTCAACAAATGGCATTGGAACAGCTGGATATTGACATGCAAAAGAATAAAGTTTAGGCTGAGTGCAGTGGCTTACGCATGTATCCCAGCACTTTGGGAGGCCAGGCAGGCAGATCCCTTGAGACCAGGAGTTTGAGAACATCATGATAAAACCCGATCTCTACCAAAAAAATTTTTTTAAAAATTAGCCGGGCATCATTCCAGCCTAGAAAAAACTTAAAGAAAAAACTTTTTTTTTTTTTTTTTTTTAGATGGAGCGAGACTCCAACTAAAAAAAAAAAAAAAGAATAAAGTTGAACTCCCACCCCACATTCTTTTTGTTGTTGTTGTTTTGAGACAGCGTCTCCCTCTGTCGCCCAGGCTAGATGAACGGTGCGATCTCAGCTCACTGCAACCTCCACCTCCCAGATTCAAGCAATTCTCCTGCCTCAGCCACCTGAATGGCTGGGATTACAAGCATCTGCTACCACACCCGATAATTTTTTTTTTTTTTTTAGCAGAGATGGGGTTTCACCATGTTGGCCAAGCTGGTCTCAAACTCCTGACCTCAAGTAATCCTCGTGCCTCAGCCTCCCAAAGTGCTAGGATTACAGGGGTGAGCCACTGCACCCAGTCTCCTATCCCACATTCTGTACAAAAGTTAAACTGGATTAAAGACCTACATGTAAGAGCTAAAAATATAAAACTCTTGGAAGAAAACACAGGAGTAAATCTTCTTGACCTTGGATTTGGCAATGGTTTCTTAGATATGATACCAAAAGCATGAGCAACAAAAGAAAAAAATAAATAAATTGGACATCAGCAATATTTAAAACTTTTTTGCCTCAAAAGACACTGTCAGCCAGGCACAGTGGCTCATGAGAGCCAAAGGTGGAAACAACTCAAATACCCACATACTGATGAATGGATGAACAAAATATGGTATGTCCATACAGCAGATTACTCAATTACAAAAAGGAATGAAATACTCATGAATGCTAAACGCACCGTGCACGATGGCGTGCACCTGATGTCCCAGATAGTTGGGAGGCTGAGGCAGGAGGTCTGGTTGAGCCCAGGAGTTCAAGACCAGCCTGGAGAAGATACCCTGTCTCTATTATAAAAACAATTAAAAAAAAAAAAAAAATTAGGGCCCAGGCACGGTGGCTCACGTCAGTAATCACAGAACTTTGAGAGGCTGAGGCGGGTGGATCACTTGAGGTCAGGAGTTCAAGACCAGCCTGGCCAACATGGCAAAACCCCGTCTCTACTAAAAATACAAAAATTAGCTGGGCGTGGTGGTGCGTGCCTATAATCCCAGCTCCTCCAGAGGCTGAGGCAGAACCGCTTGAAGCCTGGAAGCAGAAGTTGCAGAGAGCCGAGATCACGCCACTGCACTCCAGCCTGGGCAACAACAGAGAGCCAGCCTCCGTCTCAAAAAAAAAAAAAAAAAAAAGTAATACTTCGGGACCCAGAAGTTTTTAGTTTGGAATACAGAGGAGATGGCAGTGCACTAGGGTAGAAGCACTTTTCCAAAGGGGATCTCTGTCTTCTCTTTGTGCTCGAGAGAAGGGATGTCGTACTGTTAATTGCACTTTAAGGAGGAAGTACTATTCCCCTCGGCTGAGTCTCACTCTGCCTTACAAAGAACACCTGCCCTGCTTACTGGACCCTAACCCCAGCCTCTATTAATGCCACATTTCTTTCCAATTCCGGGCATTCCTCTCCACTTCTTAACGAAACAAATGAAGTTATTTATTTAACACCTACTGGATACGGTACCCTTGCGTAAAACTCTGCCTCACTCCCTATTCGAATTTCTATTCAGTCCATCCGTCCCACTCTGACCAGCTTCCTTCCACTCGGGACCCCTTTCCTACTCCGTAACCAGCTTCCACTCAGGACGCCCCACAACCCTGCACCCCCCCACAACCCTGCACCCCAGGTGTTGCACTCCCCACGCGCTCTCTTCACGCTACCCTGGGACCAACCCTCCCCCGCCCAGCGCGCACGCGCGGCCAGAGCCTGCCCACCCGGCCCGACCCTAGCAGCGCATGCCACAATGCACGCCGCACTCACGCGCCACAGTATGTCCCGCGACCTGCCGGCGCAGGGCCCATTCACGGCCGTGGCCATGGAGATGGCGGCCCCTAGTCTAGAGAGTGCAGGAGACCGTGCGCCCGCCCGCCACCTCAGTTCAAAGGGAGGAAGGCCCCAGGAGGACCCTGCTGGGGCTGCCTCAAATGCTGCCTGAGCGAAGCCCGGCCCAGGCCCCAACCCATCCCTGCGAGGCTTCGTCTGGACCAGCTCAACGGGCCAGAACTGCCGCTCAGACACGTCCCACAAAGGGGACTGTGACTCTAGGAACCGCCCTCTGGCCTCCAAAAGGTCCCTCCGAAGCAGGGTCCCGCGGGGCGGCAGAAGCAGGTGACGGCGCTGCATGCTGGGAACTGTAGTCTCGACGGCCCTCTGGGAGGAAGTAGGAGGAGTGTTGCATTCTGGGACTCGGGGTTCCAAAGTACAGCATGCTGGGAGTCGAAGTCTTCCTGGTGGTGCCTTGAGGCATGCTGGGAATAGTAGTCTTTGATAAAGCTGATAACAGCCACAGTATTGGTTGATTGGAATTCTGCAGTTAGAAAGAGCTAGCAAAATTATTTGCTCTCATTTCTCCCTATTACTTTATCAGTCACCTAGAAGTGAAATCAAAGAATGTTGTGTTCCTCTCCACAATAGGTACGCAGTAATTTTACTGAAATTATTTTAAAAAAATCTCTAGAGATGCCTTTGGTTTCATAAGATCTGGTTTCTAATTCCAGCTCTGCCACGTGCTAAGTTGAATATTTTTTATCTTCTCTAAGCCTCCATTTCTTCAACTGTAAGATAAGGATGAAAATAAAAATAATATCCTGGTGATGTTGTGAGGATGTAAATAATATGCTATACAAATATTATCACTGATATACTGCCAGTAAAAAAAAAGAAAAGGTTTTTCACCAACCCAAGTTTCACCTAATGAAGTCTTCTCTGTGCTTTAGACCTCACTGAGTTCCCTGGATGCATTTTCGCTAACTTCTTTTAATGCGCAATCACATGCCACAGTCAACATTTCGCTAACTTCTTTTTATGCGCAATCACATGCCACAGTCAACATTCCATACTCTAGAAAGACAGAAGTAGGCTAAAGAAATGCATAGGCTGGTGAGAGGAATTGAGATCACACCTACTGCTCTGTAATGTTTGCTAACAATGGCTTCCTGAGTGCTTTCAGATTATATCCCATTCACTTCCAAAACCATATGATTATCAATCATGTCTAAAGCACTACAGGACATACTGGGAATACAACTGATAGATCAAGTCTCTGCAGTGAAGAGACCTGTCCGGTGGTGGAGAAAACTTGTAAAGAATTAGTCCAGGCCAGGCACAGTGGCTCACACCTGTAATCCCAGCACTTTGGGAGGCCATGGCAGGAAGATCACAAACCCAGGAGTTTGAGACTAGCCTGGGGAACATAGTGAGACCTCATCTCCACAAAATAAAACTTTTTTAAAAAATTAGCTGCGTGTAGTGGCACAGGCCTGTAGTCCAAGCTACTCCAGAGACTGAGGCAGGAGAATTGCTTGAACCTGGGAGGCTGAGGCTGAAGTGAGCAGCGATGGTGCCACCGCACTCCGGCCTGGGCCATAGAGTGAGACCCTTTCCAAAAAAAAAAAATCAGTCCAAATGTGTGTTCATAAAGACACCTCAGGTTCTAAGGTTCTTGTGGTAGAGACTACTCGTTGTCTACCTCAATATCTATTCCCCCTTCTTTCATAATAATTGAACTCCCAGTTTTTAACTGGGTGTATAGTTACATTTCCCATTGCAGCTAGGTGTGGCCAGCTGACTCCGTTCAGGGCAATAAAATAAGATCAAATTATCGCATGGTAGCCTCCTAGAAACCCCCTTAAAAGGGAGCTACTGCATAGTCTTTGCCTCTTCTTAATCCCATCCTCCATTCAGCTGCCTGGGTTTGGAATGTGGTAGCTGGAGCTCTAGCACCGTATTGGACCACAGAAAATAGGTCACACTGTAGGAAAAGTTTGAAGTATTGAGCTTAAAGGAAACTTGATTATTTACAGCAACCATATCAGTCCCGGAATACCTGCCTTTACCTCCTGATTTCATTTATACAAGAGAGACAGTTAGCTATTGTTTAAGCCACTTCTATTTTTATAGCACCTATTACTATCTTAAATCATCTGTGTACTTATTTGCTTCTTATTGTCTGACTTCTCACTAGTACACAAACTTCACAAGAGCAGGGACTTCGTCTTGTTTATCACTGTATCCAAAGTGCCCATTACATTAGTAAGTAATAAAGGAATGTTTATTTAATGAATAATGAATGAGTGGAAGAAATTAACTGTATTGGATAATGTTTCTTCAGGACAACAACTTTTGATATCTAAATCAAAGGGGGATTTAATGCAGGGAATTGATAACAAAGTTGTTGGAGAGGCTGAAAAAGCATAGGAAAAAAAGAACACGGCTGTAGTAGCAAACAGTAGAAACGAGTTATTGCCCAAATACTAGGAAGCTACTCCTTTCATTAGAGCCATGAGACAGCACTGAATGCTGAGCTGCTGAGGGTGGCGCCCCTGCCGCTGTTAGAAACACTCTTGCTTTGAGCACCCTGTAGCTGCTGGAAGCACCACCCAGGAGCGCCTGAAACTATCCAAAGTTGCTCTCTGAGCCTTTGAAAGCTACAAACAAATCATTCAAAATAGAATGAAATAAGTTTTTTAAATGACGCAAGACCTCTTGGTCTCAGCAACAGAAGCAAAACAAAAGGAAGACTGGAAAACGTTGCAGTAAGACAGACACGGTGTGCTGCCGCTGTGCCTCTAAGGCCTACCACCTTCAGAAGTCAACCTGCAGCAAGTGTGGCTACCCTGCCAAGTGCAAGAGGAAGTAACACTGGAGTGCCAATGCTAAAAGACGAAATACCACCAGGACTAGTCGAATAAAGCACCTAAAATTGTGTAACACAGATTCAGGCATGGATTGCATGAAGGAACAACACCTAAACCCAAGAGGGCAGCTGTTGCAGCAACCAGGTCATCTTAAGAATTTCATTCCAGCCTGGGCAACAAGAGTGAAACTCTGTCTCACAAAAAAAAAAAAAAAAAAGGAAAAAAAGAATTCTGATGATTAGTCACTCAATAAATGCTCTGGTTGGCTGGGCACAGTGGCTCACACCTATAATCCCAGCACTTTGGGAGGCTGAGACAGGTGGATCACTTGAGGTCAGGAGTTCAAGACCAACCTGGCCAACATGGTAAAACCCCCTCCTCTACTAAAAATGCAAAAATTAGCTGGGCATGGTGGTGGGTTTTTGTAATCCCAGCTACTCAGGAGGCTGAGGCACCAGAATTGCTTGAACCTGGGAGGCACAGGTTGCAATGAGCCAGGATTGCGCCACTGCACTCTAGCCTGGGTGACAGGGCCAGACTCTGCCTCAAAAAAAAAAAAAAGAAGACATGAAGAACAATACCAGTTAGTATTAGAAAAACTCAGAAATTAGAACTCAAGGAAGAAATCAAAATTTAAACAATTATTATAAAAATGAAAGTTGAGCTAGAAGAAACTCAAGAGCAAAGAAACACAACAGTAATGTCATAACAAATGAAGAACATTTTTTTAATCAAAAGGAATAACAAAAAACAATTTTAAGTGACAAATAGAGAAAATAGGCAAAGAAGATTCAATGTGTGAATAATGGGAGTCCCTGAAGAACCTGGACTCGCATTTTATTTTTTATTTTATTTTATTATTATTCTTTTTTGAGATGAACTTTCATTCTTGTTGCCCAGGCTGGAGTGCAATGGCATGATCTCAGCTCACTGCAACCTCTGCCTGCCAGGTTCAAGCAATTCTCCTATCTCAGCCTCCGGAATAGCTGAGATTACAGGATACGCCACTACACCCAGCTAATTTTGTATTTTTAGTAGTGATGGGGTTTCTCCATGTTGGTCAGGCTGGTCTTGAACTCCCGACCTTAGGTGATCTGCCCACCTCAGCCTCCCAAAGTGCTGGAATTACAGGCGTGAGCCACCATGCCCAGCCTGAACTCTCATTTTAAACCATCACTGTCTCACCCAACAACATACGGGAATATGGAAATTACTTTTTTTTTAATTGCCCTAATTTTTTTAAATGAGCTGTCATTTTCCTGAAGTTTTTGTTTCAAAAATCTTCACTTGTTACATAGTCTTTCATATTTTATGGCCTAAAAAATATAAAGGGTGGTGGTGGCAAATAACACTTCTCTCCCCCCATCTGTAACCTGTTTCAAATTCAGTCCTTCCAAGAGAGAAGGCTGCTAACTTGTGATAAAATGTGATTAGCCATTTGCAAAGACAAAATAAAAGACATTCATTTTGAAAGACAGCTCCTTGGACATACAAAGTCTCTTGTACAACAGTATTTTTGTGGTGAGTCAAACAAAAATAAATGTAAAACATATAGATGATATTTACCTGTAGGGTGTGGAGAATACGTGTCCCAGAATAAACTTGAACTATGTATCAGTAGTAGTAGTAGCAGTAGTAGGAGTATTGTATTGCCCGACTCCAAAGCTCAGGCTCCTCCTTCTTCCCTTGACGTCCCTCTCTGGAGCCAGCTGCACTCCTGGTTGGCAGTTTGGTGGGCTGTCCTCTACTGCCTGCTTCTTAGGGGTGAAATCTCAAAGTAAAGGCTGATGAAGAGAGAAGGAGAGCCAGGAGGGAAAACTCACATCATATTGCAAAGTGTGTAATCTAGACTTTTTAAATGTATTTTCTCCCTTTTAAACACTGCCTAGATTTGTTACAAAGGCTGACTTAACTCTATGCCTGTGACACAGAGACAGTAAAATAAAATCTGTGGGTGGAGGTAAGGCTCCCTAGTGCCTCATTCCCAAGAATATGAGGAAGAGCCAGGATCAAAGGCTTTTCACATAAATACTTATGCGAGGCAATAGGTAAAGGCTTTAGAGTCAGACAAATGGGGATGTGAGTCCTGGCTCCCTGCTTCATAGCAGGCTGGTTAGCTTGAACTAGTAACTCAACCTCTGAGTGCATCATGTTTCTCGACTGCAAAAAAGGAGATAATAGTGTGCACTGTTTTTTTTGTTTTTGTTTTTTTCACCCAGGCTGGAGTGCAATGGTGCGATCTCGGCTCACTGCAACCTCTGCCTCCTGGGTTCAAGCAATTCCGCCTTAGATTCCCGAGTAGCTGGGATTACAGGTGTGGGTGCACTGTTCTTTATTTCTATGAACGTATTTCAATTGAGCCCCCTCCCTTCAAATAATGTAACAGTCATTAATACTCCAGGCACATGATAGGATTATACTTTGTGGCCCCCTTTGAAGTTAATTATGGTCACGGAACAGCTCTAGCCAATAGCATGTGAGAAATAACATGTATCATTTACAGGTGGAATTTAATTGCCATTCTGAGACTCTCCAGACCTGTCTTTCCTCTGGCACACTAATCAACAGTATTTGGGATGTTACTCCATCACCCCAGATGCCCGAGTGACTACAGTGAACAGTCTCCTGCCAGCCTGTGATTAACTTATAACATGAGCAGGAATTAAAACTTTGTTGATTTAAGCTGCTGATAGTTGACAGTTCTTGATTATTTTAGAAGAACCTAACATCCCCAAAGATACCAGTAGTAAATCAATAAACACAGCTAACTGAAAAGTCCCTGAAAAACTTTTTTGTATGCATCACCTTATTAATTCACCCCACCTGCAATTTACCCAGCAATGGGTATCGGTGGGGCACTTTGCTAGGCTCTGTGGGGGTAGACACAGGAGCACAGTCTCTGCTGTGAGGACCCTTCTGTCAAGTACTTATGGCCTCATCCTTAGACACTCACTCTCCTCAGCCACACTCCCAACCAGTGCATGCACCTGGCAGAAATGGCTTTATTCAGTTTTAGCTTACAGGCTGTTCTTGGGAAATGGATGAAGACAGGAAATATAGGTTTAAGAAAATAAAGCTGCCCTGACAGACCCTTCATCTGCCTCACCAGCACATCCTGTTTATTTTTTTCTGACTCATACCTCTGCTTAATCTGGACTCTGCATCTTCAAATTCCACATATTCCATGAAGCCTTTCCTGCTGAATTCCTCCTTCTTCTAAAAACCCTAGAATTCTATCCCTTATTGAGTGTATCCTGCCATCAGTAGCATAGTAGAGAAAGAGCAAACTTTGGAGCCAGATAGTCTTAGGCTTAAGTCCTAGCTTTGCCCCTCCCTAAATGAGAAGGTTAGGGACCAAGCTTTGGTTGAATGCTTATTATATGTTGGACACTCTAAGTCATATCATATAAATTTAATTATCACACTTGCCCTTCAAGACTGATTATATATATGATATTATAGGGAGTAACCCAAGCTAAGAGAGGTAAAATGAAGCACGGACTCACACTCATAGCTATTTTAACATTTCAGCTCTTTTATACAAATAATTTTTCTATGTGGTTTCTCTTGCTTGCTTTTTTAAAAAAACATATATTTACAAAGATTTGTATTTTTGTTCTAGTAATTTCCTTTTTTTTTTTTTTTTTGCCCCAAGATGGAGTCTTGCCCTGTCATCCAGGCTGGAGTGCAGTGGCGCCATCTCAGCTCTCCACAACCTCCACCTCCTGGGTTCAAGTGATTCTCCTGCCTCAGCCTCCCGAGTAACTGGGATTACAGGCATTCCACCACCATGCCAGGCTAATTTTTGTATTTTTAGTAGACCCAAGGTTTCACCATATTGGCCAGGCTTGTCTTGAACTCCTGACCTCAGGTGATCTGCCTGCCTCAGCCTCACACAGTGCTGGCACCACAGGCACGAGCCGCCGTACCCGGCCTCATTTCCTATTTATAATATCTTTTATCCCCTCTGTTTGGGAGAGGGGTAATGATTGTCTGTTGGTTTCCTATTATGAACAATATAGACATTATTTAGTATCTTCTTTCTCTTCCCCTTCTTCTCCTCCAGCAGGTGATTTGAAGCAAAGTTCTTTTGCTGTATCTGTAAGGCAACCAGCAGGTTTATTCTGCTTTAAAAATGCTCTCCCCATTCTCCTTCCTCTTTTTTTAGTAGATTCATTTTAAGAGCACACAACCATTACAAACTATATTTTCTCCCTCCTAGGTATTACTTGCTCTTAGTTCTACATGTGAACTCATATTTAGTGCTCACCACCTGCTGTGTCAATGTCTTACCAGTCGTTTTGGTTCTCTGAAGTATGGTCCCTAGAAGGTGCCTCAGAAAGATCTCATGGGAATATTCCCTGTGTTCTTCCATGTTGATAACATCTTGTCTGTGACCAGTCAGTTTGGCTAGATGTAACAAACCCTTAGCTCATATTTTCTTTCTTTGGGTATCTTAGATATGTTACCACTGTCTTTGGACATAAAACAGTGTCACCAAAAAGTCTGACGACAATCTAATTTTTTTGAGACAGAGTCTTGCACTGTTGCCCAGGCTGTAGTGCAGTGGTGTGATCTTGGCTCCCCGCAATCTCTGCCTCCTGGGTTCAAGCAATTCTCCTGCCTCAGCCTCCCAAGTAGCTCGGACGACAGATGTGCGCCACCATGTCCAGCTAATTTTTTTTGTATTTTTAGTAGAGATGGGGTTTCACCATGTTGGCCAGGATGATCTCGGTCTCCTGACCTCATGATCCACCCACCTTGGCCTTCCAAAGTGCTGGGATTACAGGCATGAGCCACCGCGCCCGGCCAGCAATCTAACTTTTTTGCCGTATAAGTAAATTTGCCTTTTAGCCTGGATGCCCCAGATATTTTTTTAAACACATTAATTTTCCTAGACTATGTCTCAGTGTTGATCTTCTGTGTTGATTTCCATGGGTATGAGTGTGCCTATTCTATATGTAGTCTTTTTTTTTTTTTTTTTCAGGAAAATTTTAATTATAGTTTTTAAAAAATGTAGTCTCCATTGCTTTTGTTTCTTCTTTGGACATCTATAATAGATCCTTAGAACTTCTCTGCCTATCTTCCATATTGATCACTTTTTCTTTTCTTTTCTTTCTTTCTTTTTTTTTGAGACAGAGTCCTGCTCTGTAGACCAGGCTGGAGTTGCTAAATCTCAGCTCACTGCATCCTCTGCCTCCCAGGTTCAAGTAATTCTTCTGCCTCAGCCTCCTGAGTAGCTGGGATTACAGACAGCTGCCGCCATGCCTCGCTAATTTTTGTATTTTTAGTAGAGTCCCGGTTTCACCATGTTGGCCAGGCTGGTCTCAAACTCCTGACTTCAGGTGATCTACCTGCCTTGGCCTCCCAAAGTGCTGGGATTACAGGCATGAGCCACTGCACCCGGCCCATATTGGTTACTTTTTCTTAAGTTCTTTGATTTGTCTTCATTCATTCTGGAATTTAATCTTTTCCTCCTTTTTCACTTTTTATTCCCTTAAAGCATTATCTGTTGTGCTTATTCACTCTAATATCCCTTCTATTATAATTCAGCCTTCATTTGGGAAATGAGTTTTCTCTTTTCTTTCCAATTCTTTCCTGAGTACTATTACCTAATTTCTGCCTTATAATTCTGATTAGTGATTTTCTTTCATATCCTGTACCATTTTCTTATTTCAGCTCATTTTAAAATATTAAGTTATGGTTTTTATCTGGTTTTGTGGGCATGACTGTCTAGAATGCTTTCATTACAATTAGGGATGTTATTGTGCTCCTCGTTCTAATTTTTCACAGAACAACCTCATTACAAGATTTGACTGCAATCCTTTCTGTTACTCTTTTATACATGAAATTAGTTTTCCTGCACATTTGGGAGGAAGAGGTGGGGCAGAATACCTTTTCTAAATTCAAGGCTTTACAGCTTCATTTTCTGTTTCCATAACATGTTCAAAACTACAGCTCCCTCTTTCTGACATGGCTGTTCACCTCCCCGACTCTCATCTGGACTTCTCTTTCCTTTGCCCCAGACATCCCTGGACTGCCCTCTTTGTGTTTCGCTCCCTACAGCTTCTTCTCTGGTGCCTGGTTGCTCTAGCTTCTTCAGACCTTACTGTGGACCCCTTGCGTGCATGTGCTGTAAACTGGGTGTTACTGTTCTCCCAATTGCCCACTGCACTTTCCAGGGGGCACCTACTGGCTGTTTTGGGGTGCTCTTATTTTCCAATTTCATAGACACCCTGTTGCTATCCTGTGCTTCTTTCCATAAAAATGCTGATATCGTGTAAGTCTTGGTGCTGCCAGAAGATTCCTTCTACTTGAATTTTTGGGTTTGTGGGGATACCTTTTCACTTTTTGTTGTAGATGTCGATATGTTTTGATTTTGCTATCTCAGATGCCGTTTTTATGGGAGAATTCAGGGAGTTTCAAAAACTATGCTAGTGCCACTGCCATCTTCCCAAAATT
Source organism: Sapajus apella (assembly GCF_009761245.1). Classification (NCBI taxonomy): domain Eukaryota; kingdom Metazoa; phylum Chordata; class Mammalia; order Primates; family Cebidae; genus Sapajus; species Sapajus apella. The sequence goes on along the minus strand of NW_022436976.1, from coordinate 31,949,205 downwards.
CATTTCTCTCAATTCTTTGTATGATACCAACCAATGAAATCAAGCTGATAATGGACAAACCACCATCAAGTTTTCTAAAAGTAGTGGTTCCAAGCTGTAGTGGTTATCTAAAACCCATTCTCTCTTCCTTCCTCAATGACAGTATTTTTGTTCATTCAGGGTGACAGTGTGGTCAGCTAAAGAGCATTTCCCAGCCTTCCTTGCAGCTATGGTTAACGAATAAGACATGAGCTTTCTCATTACAAGGCAGGCCAACTCCACTAGCCAACCCTCTTTTACCCTTTCCCTTCCTACTGCCTGTCAAGAGCTGAGTTGAGCTGGAAGAGCTGAGCTGCCAGGATTTGTAATAGAGTTAAGACAAGTAACAGCAAGCCTTTCATCACTTACTGTGATGGTATACGCAAGAGGCTAACCAGGAGAAAGTGCTGGCTCCCCTAATGTTCCATTGCCCACCATGGACCAATGCCAGGCCAGGGTCAAGTGGGCAATCAAACATGGGGATGGTCTCACTGCCAAGTGATCCCTAAACAAAAAGCTCCTCCCATTTCACAGGCCTGGGGGTTGAGAAGAGGAAGAGGGGAAAGGGTATTCTCCAGTCTCCCCGAAGATAAATTGGTCTCTGCAGAGACACCCGAAAGAGGCTATGGCTAGGAGGCCTCCAAAGAGAGGAGCCTGGGTATGAAATGCAGAAATGTGGAAGAACACCCTTGACTACAGTCCCTTCAGAGATGCACAACACTGGCTGGGCACCCAGTCTGGTGTGGGCAGGCAGCTTTTCCCAAGAGGCCTGTGGGGTAAAGCCTTTGTCAGGCCTGAAAGATCAGGCACGGGCTTTTGGCCTGGAACCAGACTCCATACCACCCATACTCTGCTGGAGATAACACAGGCATCTTGGGAGTAGATGACAAATTCATGCTAAGGACTGCCAAGAAGAAGAAAAATAAAAAGAGATGGCATCATGGAACAGCCATGTTAACCTCAGACTACCTCTAAATTTCTATTTACACAGGAAAGACAAAACAGCTGACTTGTTTAAGCTACTGCTTCTCTGGGTTCTTTTCTAGCTGAATATAATTCATAAGAGCTGCATGGAGGTCCCAAAGGCAGTGGCTCCCAAATGGTGGTGCTGGTTGGTTCATGAAATTTTCACCGGTCTTGGCTAGGTGAGAAAAAATTAAGTCAGTCAGTTTTCCATACAGCTAAACTTATCAAGGTTTTAGTACTAAGATTATGCCCCTCCAGATTATTTGATATTATAATGTCCTTTCTTCTCTAAAGATAATGGTGCTAACTGACAATGCTGGCTGTGTCTAGAACCCTTGCTTAAAAACGAAATCCTGGCCAATTTATTATAGAATCTCTAAACATATTTTTGGAAAAATTTACCAGTGATACCGACTTAAAAGTACTTGGTAGCTTGCAGTCCTAGCAACTTGGGAAGTTAAGGCGGGAGGATCCTTTGAGCCCAGGGATTTGAGGCTGCAGCAGGCTATGATGGCTCCACTGCACTCCAGCCTGGGCGGCAGAGGAAGGCAAAAAAAAAGTACTTAGTAATAAACTAAATTCCTCCTCAGATGGAGAAGACTCAGGGGACACAAAACAGCTGTCTTCAAATATCTGAAGGAAATAAGGCTCAGACTTGTTCTGTGAGGCCCAGGGGCAGAGCTAAGCCCACCCAGTGGCGGCTGCTGGGGCGCTTCTGACCGAACAGGCCATTCAAAGGAGGAAATGCTGCCTGGAGAGAGCCGGATGCTGGTAGCCACCGAGCAGTGATCACTGGACTGTAAGATCCAGGAGATCAGGGAACCTGTCTGTTCTATTCACTGTTCTAGCCCCAGTACCTACAATAGTACCCAGCACATAGTAGGTGCTCAGAATATATTTGTTGGTTAATTAATGGGGGGATATTCAGCATTTGATGGGAAGTTTGCCAAGGTGATGTTAGTTCATTATAGCCTGATTTGTGTGTTTCATTTACCTGCATGGTCAACCTTGTAAGTCCAAATGTGTCTTTGTAGCTATCTCAGAAATACATAGGGAACTTTGTCTGGAAGAGGATGATATGGTTTGGCTCTGTGCCGCTACCCAAATCTCATCTTGAATTGTACTCTTGTGGTAGGGATCCAGTGAAAGATACTCTGAATCATGTGGGCAGTTCCTCCCATACTGTTCTCATGGTACTGAATAAGTCTCACGAGATCTGATGGTTTACCAGGGGGTTCCACTTTTGCATCTTCCTCATTTTCACTTGCCGCTGCCATGTTAAGAAGTGCCTTTCGCTTCCTGCCATGATTCTGAGGCCTCCCCAGTTATGTGGAACTGTTAAGTCCAATTAAACCTCTCTTTCTTCCCAGTCTTGGGTATGTCTATCAGCAGCATGAAAAGAGACTAATACAGAGGACAACAGAAACAGTAGGGGATCAGCAATCCTGACTTTCAGAAGCTCAGCCTCCCAGATCGTATGCATTTTGAACAAAAAGTATGTTAAAGGTACCTTTGCGGTGTCACTGGTTTCTCTCTTTAATGCACACTAGCCAGGAAGTTGTGCCAACTTGAAGAGGTACTCAAAGTGCCCAAGAGAATTCTCTGAAATTTGTCAAAATGGGATGTAGATGAACTTTTTTTTAAGAAAAGGTCTCATTTTGCCACCTAGGCTGGAGTGGCTCACTGCACCCTCAACCTCCAGGCGCAAGTGATGCTCCCCTGTGGGCCTCTCGAGTAGCTGGGACTACAGGCGTGCACCACTATACCCAGCTAATTTTTTGTATTTTTTTTTTTTTTTTGTAGAGTCAGGGTTTCACCATGTTGCCCAGACTACTGTCAACTTCTGGGCTCAAGCAATCCACCTGCGGGTTCCCAAAGTGCTGGGATTAGAGGCGTGAGCCACAGCTTCTGGCCGAATGTGTTCTAAAACTCATGTTCCATTCTTATAGGAGGAAAAAATCAGATGTCCATTTTAACTCACACATCATAACGGCGAGCACATTCAATCAGATTCTCAGCACAGACAAACCGTCAGGGAGAAACTTGAGGTCAAAGTCACAAAATGCAGAAACAGACATCATGTGAGGTATTTATTTTGCAACCATTAGGTTCAGCGGTCCAGTATCAGGTTACCAAAGACACATTTTCAAGCTCCCGGTAAATCCCCACCAAAGTTTCTATTGTTTGCCTACTTTAAGATGGCTAGCATTTGGAGAGAAGAGGATCCCCCAGGTAGTCTGTACATAATTCAGAGAGAGGACATCAGAACTTAGCATGGGTCCGTTTCAGGTATTAAGGTACCTACAGTAAAGCATGTTATTTGACTGTGGGTGGCAACAGGACAGCACTGAGCATGCCTAACCCGTTTCCTGGCATTTCAGTCCAATCAACGCATGGTCACAGTGGTCATCCATGGGTGAAAAAGAAGAGCTGAAAGACACATGTGCTGAGCAACATTTAATTTCTGCTTGTTAAACGGGTGATTAGGCACCAGTGTGGCACCATCCAGACACTGGGAGTTTGTGCCACTCCATCAGTTCTCCTGCTGGCTCTGCTCATTTTGCTTTCCTGCAGTGGATGCCACTTCCCAAAGAACCATGCTCCAAAAAACAAAAGAGAACTGAAAAACAAAAAGAGCAACTTTAAAGATAAAGAGACCCCTCCTCCCACAGGAAGGCACTACATTGCCACATTGTAGAAAAGGATATTCATGTACATTTACAGGTATAACTCCAACACCAGAGCAGTCTGCTGCCACCAGTTCCCCAATTCTTGAGCCTTGATCCTGATTCTGATGCTCAAAGTAGACCTTACTGTTGGAAGAAAGATGCTGCTTTGAAAAGTTTTCTTCTATTTCCTTGGAAACCCAATGACCCTCCAAGCCAAGTCCCAAAGCTACCTTCACCATCCTTCTCTCTGTCTCTTCTCCGTGACAGCACTGTATTAAGCACTAGAGGAGGAAAGATAGAGTGGATATGGAGGGACTTAAAGAGCTGGGACCTGGAAAACTGTGGTAGCTGAGATGTAAGATTACATGGGAGATAATGGCAGGATATGAGGCAGGACAAACAAATCAGGGGTAGATTGTGGCAGTACAGGGGGTTACAATTTTGTTCTTTGGGCAGTAGGGGGCCAAAAAAAGTTTCTATGTAGGGAAGTGACACAATCAAAGCGGTGGTCAGAATGATAAATTTTCAAAGACCCCTGTGGCTGTGTATAGTATGAATTGCAAGAAGGAAAAGAAAAGAGGTGGAGAAAGCCATCATGTTACTGCCACAGTTCAAATATGAAATGACTGGTCCTGAACACTGGGTATGGTAATGACAGGACAGAGTTGAAAGATACGTTAGAGGCCGAAAGGACAAGTCTTGCTGACTAATACAATGTGGAAGGTCGGTAGGGGGAATCTACAATCTACCCTGATGCTGAGGTTTCTACCTTGAGTGACTGGATGGATTTCTTAATTTAACAAATACTAAGGACACATATGCCAGGTACTGGGTACAGTGATGAACAAGACAGACATGGTCCAACTGTCAAGGAACCAGTCTACCAAGAGAAGCAACAGGGCAAACAAATACAGCAAATATTTACTTAATTACAATCTTCACTTGCCGGGCGAGGATGTAATAAAGAATTGAACCTACTCTGCAGTCAGGGACAATATAAATGGTGGTGCCATTCCCTGAGACAGGAAGTCATGAGGAGGATCTGGTTGTAGTGGGGATGAGTACAGTCTGGGACGTTATGAATTTGAGGCAACTGTCGGTATACCTAGCTGGGGATTTGCAAGAGATGGAAGCTTGGAAAGAGGGGCTGGACATAGAGTGAAATCCAGGGGAGACTAAAAAATATGGTGGAGAATAAGTTCCCAATGCATAGCCTTCTACTTGGGAGAATGAGCCAGGTCTCCGTGGAGATATCAACTGGGCAACACCACATTCAGATGTCAGCATTTGGTGATAGCATGAAGGTAAGGCTGAGGCAAGGGCTAGCTGCCCAAGTCTACTGGCTCAAGAAAAGAGAAACATTGCCAACAAAATACCTGTGAAAAGTGGCTGGGGAAGTGCAGATGCTGTAATTTGCTGGAGTGAAAGAATCTAAAGCCCTGATCAGCCTTTTAGCAACCATCAACTTGGGTCCTGAAATGCTAAATAAAGGTAGGGACAAACAGGCCCACAGAGCAAGCATTGAAGATTTTATTTTCGTAAACATATACTCTGTTTTTCTCTCATCTTTCTAGTTGTCTGTTCCAAATTAATGTCAAGACTAGGGAAGGCATGTCTCAGAATGTATCCCATTATTAAGCAATGCATGACTATAACTGGAGGCTCCCCTGTGATCCTATGGTTCCAGGGAGAGAAGAGGTTCTCCCAGGAATGTGTTCTAAGCTAAGCCTTCCAATGCTCTCCTGGGAATGTGCTCTAGGCTGTTTTCCAATACACAGATTTACATGGGGAAGGCAGGTTACTGGTGAAATTAGAAGCCATTATTTTTCAGTAAAAGCTGGGAGTCCAGAGATGACAGTAGAAGGCACAGCCAGCTCGTAAATCTGCAGCACTCAGGGCTCTGGACAGTTTCTCTATCAGCAAAGCAACTGATGCTTCTGCAAGGGAGGCTGCAAAGAAGCTGTTCATCACTACCTCATCTGGAGACTTGACACCCAAATGGAAGCGCTAACACCCAAGTTTATAGGTCTGAGCAAAGTCCAGAGGTGTCGAATCTGTATTAACCTGGATGTGAAGTTTTCAAGGGCCCTGAGGGCCAGGCTCTTCTCAGATGCTGCCCGGACTCCCTGAAGTCCTTTACTACCAAAATGAAATGAAGTAACCCAAGTCCTAGCTCAGGGGCAGGTTGAGAGAGACCCTCACCATGGCGATGCCAGTACCTTGGGCCAAGAGAGAGACCCAGGAAACTGTTGCCATTGTATTCTCTACCTCTATGCCTCTCCAGCTGCGCTAGAATTTTCTTGTTCTCAGTGATGTGAGTCCACATCGTGTTATCATGCCCCCTGTACAGCCTAGGTCTTCAGCTGTCCAAAAGTCAAGGGAAGCAGACTACTCTTTTCAGAACAGCTAACTGACTGTGCTCAACCTTCATGTCCCAATTCCAACACGATCCCCTCTATGAAGCTTCCCTCCAGGCCAACTCCAACTGAGTCCCTCCCTTCTTGGCCCCATAATGCTACACTGACAACTTGGCTATGCCATTTAAAGCTTTAATAATTCCTATATGGATTGACAACAGTATATGCAAATATTTGAAATACATGCATATAACTAGTTTGCGCTGTAACAGGGACTCTGAAGTGGCCTCCAGTGATTCCCCACCTGTCTCTAGGCATTCATGCTCTTGTGTAATTCCCTTCCCTAGAAGGTAGATGAGATCTGTGACTTGCTTCTAATCAATAGAAGATGGTAAAGGTGATGACCATCTCTTCCATGTTTATATTATACAAGACAGCAACTTCCATCTCACTATCAGACTTGCTTGTCTCTCTCTCCCTTCATGGCTTGATGAAGTAAGCGATCATACGGAGAGGCTCATGTGGCAAGGAAGCGAGGGTAGCCTCCAAATGCCCGTCAGCAAGAAAGTCCTCCTTCTAAGAAACCACAGGAACTGAATCCTGCCAACAACCTTGTGAGTTGGGAAGCAGATCTTTTCCCAGTCTAGATTTCAGGTGAGACGCCAGCCCTGGCCAACATTTTGACTGCAGCCTTGAGAGAGAATCTGAAGTAGAAGAGCAATCTAAGCTATGCCCAGAGTCCTGCCCCACAGCAACTGTGACAATGTGTACTGTGGTAATGTCACTGGGCACCAGTAGATAATACAGCACTCAAACTCTGAGCTGTTAAGACATGCAATCAAAGGAGTGTGGAGTCTGCTATTAAACACCCCTAGACCCACAGAGGAAGGCTCCATCAAACAGCCAAAGGCTAGCAGTGAGAGCCTGCACATTTTAGTGGTATAAAGAACATTTGTCTAAAAAATGGGAAAATGAAAAACCTCAAAATTTGGCTCCCCAAGGCTTAGATAGGAGTCCCAGATCTGCCTCTAAGAGGCAGGTGATCTTAGTCAACCCAGATGTACTAAGCCCAGGCTTCTCATCTATACATACAATGTGGTCAATAGGGTCAAGCACGGTGGCTCATGCCTATAATCCCAGCACTTTGGGAGGCCGAGGCTGGCAGATCACAAGGACAGGAGTTCAAGACCACACTGGCCAACATGGTGAAACCCTGTCTCTACTAAAAAAAAAAAAAATTAGCTGGGCATGGTGGCTCGTGCCTGTAATCCCAGCTACTTGGGAGGCTGAGGTACGAGAATTGCTTGAACCGGTACCCGGGAGGCGGAGGTTGCAGTGAGCAGAGATGGTGCCACTGTACTCCAGCCTGGGCTATAGAGCGAGACTCAATTTAAAAAAAAAAGTGTGGTCAATAGGGCCTGTAAGAGTGGCCAATGAAAGAGTAAACTAGAAAGTGTTTTGTCGCCGAGCATGGTGGCTCACGCCTGTAATCCTAGCACTTTGGGAGGCCGAGGTGGGCAAATCATCCGAGCTCAGAAGTTCAAGATCAGCCTGACCAACATGGAGAAACCCTGTCTCTACTAAAAATCCAAAAATATTAGCTGGGCATGGTGACGCATGCCTGTAATTCTAGCCAATTGGGAGGCTGAGGCAGTAGAATGGCTTGAACCTGGGAGGTGGAGGTTGCAGTGAGCCAAGATCATGCCACTGTACTCCAGCCTGGGCAACAAGAACAAAACTCTGTCTAAAAAAAAAAAAGAAAGTGTTTTGTCAAATGGAATGTGACAGATACACGTTAGTTTGCCCCAGAGCTCTGGAGTGGCCTTGGATAAGGCGCTGTCCTCCCTTGGCCTCAGCTTCCTTACTGTAAAATGAGGAGGGAAGCCCATGCTATTTAACGTCTCCAAGGGCTCTGACCTTCTTTGATTCTAACATCACATATCCATGAGAAGAGAGGAAGAAGGGAAAGTGGTAGACTATATCATTTTACAATAGTTGCCCAGTCATTCTACTGGCCAGTGTGACTGTCTTACCATCAAGGAACTGGAAGGCATTTGACCAGTCATATCTAGTCAACCTGCAGGGCCTACAACCTGGATTCCTCAATTAAGAGGGAAAATCCCCATTTGTTTTACAAAAAGAAAAAAAGGATCAAGGTAAAGTCAGTGGAAGCCACCGAATTTCAATACAAATGACTGATGTACTCTCAGAGGGGCAGTAGCTTTGATTTTATTGCTGAGCACCCTAATTATGTGCCAGAAGCTTTTATAAAAATAATCTCCAATCTTATATAGGTTGCGTCATCTTTATTTTAAAGACAAGTTAGCTGAGGCTCAAAGAGAGTAAGCCCCTGACCCAAGGCACATTGCTAGTACATGGTAGGGCTGGGATTTATCATTATTATTATTAGAGACAGGTTCTCTCTCTATCATCCAGGCTAGAGTGCAGTGGCGCAATCACAACTCACTTTAATTTCCATCTCCTAGGCTCAAGTGATCCTCTGATCCTCTGACCTCCTGACTAGCTGGGACTACAGGAGCATGCCACCATGCCCAGCTAATTTTATATATATACATTTTTTTTGAAACAGAGTCTTGCTCTTTCACCAGGCTGGAGTGCAGTGGCACGATCTTGGCTCACTGTAACCTCCGTCTCCCGGATTCAAGCGATTCCCGTCTCAGCCTCCTGAGTAGCTGGGACTACAGGTGCACACTACCATGCCCAGCTAATTTTTTGTATTTTAGTAGAGACAGGATTTCACCATGGCCAGGATGGTCTTGATCTCCTGACCTCATGATCTGCCTACCTTGGCCTCCCAAAGTGCTGGGATTACAGGCATGAGCCACTGCACCCGGCCAATTTTTTATATTTTTTGTAGAAACGGGGTTTTGTCGTTTTTCCCAGGTTGGTCTCAAACTCCTAAGCTCAAGTGATCTGCCTGCCCCGGCCTCCCAGAGTGCTGGGATTATAGGTGTGGGCCACTACATCCAGCCTGGAATTTATTTATTTATTATTATTATTTTTTAAGACAGAGTCTCACTCTGTCACCCAGGCTAGAGTGCAGTGGCATGATCTCGGCTCACTGCAACCTCCATCTCCTGGGTTCAAGCAATTTTCCTGCCTTAGCCTCCCGAGTAGCTGGGACTGCAGGTGTGTGCCACTATACCTAGCTAATTTTTTATTTTTAGTAGAGATGGGGTTTCACCATGTTGGTCAGGATGGTCCTGAACTCCTGACCTCTGGTGATCTGCCCGCTTTGGCCTCCCAAAGTGCTAGGATTATAGGCGTGAACCACTGCACCCTGCCCCAGCCTGGGATTTAATTTTAATTTTATTTAACTGTAAGCCCCTGGTTTTTGCACATATCTCATGGCTCTGGGAGATAGCAGCTTGGGCAGAAAAGACAGTCTGTGATTACAAACCAAAGTAAATGTTCTTGGCCTACAGCAGGATCATGTGCAGAGTGTGGGTTCATTTATTCATGCCACAAACATTTACTGAGCGCCCTATGCATACCAGGTTATGTGGTAGGCAATGCAGATATAGAGTAATACCACTCCTTGTTCTTGTGGAGCTCAGTCTAATTGGGGAGACCTTGTAGTATACAGAAGACAAATGAATGGATAAATAGCTGAATGAATGGACAGGCAGATGGACACACAATCAGTCAGCCATTAGTGTTTCAAGCACCATGAGAGTGATGCTTAATACAAAGTGTAATGGGATCACTGGATAAGTGATGAGACCACACAAATGGCCAGGTGCAGTAGCTCATGCCTGTAATCCCAGCACTTTGGGTGGCCAAGGTAGGTGGATCACCTGAGGTCAGGAGCTCGAAACTGGCCTGGCCAATATGGTGAAATCCCATCTCTACTAAAAATACAAAAGGGTGTGGTGGCGCATGCCTATAATCCCAGCTACTTGGGAGGCTGAGGTGGGAGAACTTGTTGAATCTGGGAGGCAGAGGCTGCAGTGAGCCAAGATCGTGCCACTGCACTTCAGCTTGGGCTACAGAGACCCCGCCTCAAAAAAAAAAAAAAAGACCAGACAAATGATGGCAATCAGAAGGGAAGAAACATTTCAGACAACTGGAATGGCAAGTGCAAAGGCATAACATGTTTGGCTATGGCAAGATGTTCCATTTGGCTGCAGCCTTGGTACACTGAGGAGGTAGAACAGGGAAATAAGGAACAAACCATGAAGCGGGTCTTTTTCCTATCCTCTAACCCACCGAGCTAACCATTGACAGTGAAATCATTAAAGAGGCCCTGAGAACACACAAGCCATGAAAATTTGAGAACTCCATGAGTAATTCAAAAAGGGTCACACTGAAGTTCTGAGGCCAGTATGAGATGTCACAGATACACTAGAAAAAAAACCACCAGGATTGTTATAAAATGGAACAAACCCATATCGTGCTGTAGGAAAGGGTTCAGGGAGGAGAAGAGAGTCTTCTCTGCTGGGACCAAAAGCAGGTGCTCCTCTTGCAGAAGAATATAAGAGCTCATGTTATCCAACTCTATGAAGTCAGTATCATGCAAATTTTAAATCTGAAGCCTTAATAAGAGGAACACAGAAACACAGACATGCACATGCACAATCCCACACTGAACTGTGCAGAAGGATAAAAGGGTCTGGCCCTCTGTGCTTGAAGCTAACAGCAACAGAACGGAAACACCTGCCCATGTTTTACAGCACCACACAGCAAGATAAAAATATAATCTCTTACTTTCCTCATTAGCTGGACTTGGCTGCAGTAACTGTTTGGTTTGGAATCGCTGTAGTTGTTGGGAGATGGTCCATCTCTGGTGCATCAAAAAAGTATGCCTGTGGGAAAAGGAGACCCAGGAGGGAGTTAAAAAAACAATGGTCTGCCTAAGTGTTCTTTTAGACTCCATGCTAATAGTACTTTCAGGCTCTCGCGACCCCTAAGTTTTTCCTACCATGTTTGCCATCACACTAAACTACCACCATCTCTGTTTACATTTGTCTCACTAAATTGTGAGTACTTTTAAAAATTTAACTACCACGTATTGAGCACTTACTATATTATGTGACTTACTCTTAAGAACCCTGTGTCATTGTTATGATTATCCTCATTAGACAGATAAAGACACTAAGGCTCAGAGAGACTGTCATTTGATCAGGTGAACATGGCTAATGAGTGATGAAGCCAAGGCTCAAACCTAGGTCTGTCTGACTCCAAAGCACAAGCTCCTCATCACTACATTATGTAGTCTTTCCTCTCGGCTACAGGCTGTATCCTTCTTCTTTTTTTTTTTTTTTTTTTTTTTTGAGATAGTCTCACTCTGTCGCCAAGGCTGGAGCGCAGTGGCATAATCTCAGCTCACCACAACCTCCACCTCCTGGGTTGAAGTGATTCTCCTGCCTCAGCCTCCCGAGTAGCTGGGATTACAGGCACACACCACCATGCCCAGCTAATTTTGGTATTTTTAGTAGAGACAGGGTTGCACCAGGTTGGTCAGGCTGGACTTGAACTCCTGATCTCATGATCTGCCCACCTCAGCCTCCCAAAGTGCTAGGATTACAGGTGTGAGCCATCACAGCCAGCCCTTCTTCCTCTTTGTGTCACCAGCACCCCTGCACAGAGCCTGACACACTAGGTAACCAATCAATACCTAATAAACTGAACTACATTAGCTTGTTGCTAAACTAGTTAGTTGGCTTTCTGCAAAGACCTTGAAAAGAAAGTGTTAGGCGTGCTTTACCTAAAAATTCTTCAGCTAGAAGAGGTTTGGGAAGTACTTCCACTTACCATCTACAATGTAACTGTCAACAGTGAGAATGAGGTGGAGGAGGGAAGACATAAGGAGAATCTTTCCACCTGTCTCAATGTCTAGAGAAACCTAACTTGAGCCCAGGAAAATACCAATCTCACTAGCTTTGAATACTGGTTGTTCAAAGGAAAGGTGAATCATCAAGGCCCACTGAACGCTCATGACACCCCCTTGGGGTCAGTGCCTTTAGGAAGGCACACTGTTAGAAAGCCACCAAGGGCCAGGTGTGGTGGCTCACACCTGTAATCCCAGCACTTTGGGAGGCTGAGGCGGGCAGATTACCTGGGATCTGGAGCTCGAGACCAGCCTGACCAACATGGAGAAACCTTGTCTCTACTAAATATACAAAATTAGTCGTGTACGTTGGTGCATGCCTGCAATCCCAGCTACTTTGGAGTCTGAGGCACAGGAGAATTAGTTGAACCCAGGAGGTGGAGGTTGCAGTGAGCCAAAATCGTGCCATTGCACGCCAGCCTAGGCAACAAGAACAAAACTCCGTCTCAAAAAAAAAAAAAAAAAAAAAAAAAAAAAAGCCACCAAGCACTGCTTTTCACCAGTTCTGCTCTTTATCAGCCAGAAGGGGGCATCAACACAACATGCTGGAGCTCTCCCCCTACCTGTTGCTATTCCATATTAACTCTTTTTGAAAACTTCCCAGATGATGCCTTTCTCTACAGACTCCCTCTAGTTTGCCACATTCCCAGAGCAATTCCATTACTTTTAAGAGGCTCACTACCTAGGAACCCTTCCAGCAGCTGTTTTCTGGGACGAGGAACAAAGAGTCCCTAACTTAAGTGGGGGATAGGACTGCAGTGCTAGTAATGGGCTCCAGTTCTCCCGCAGGTGCACTGTGCCACAGCCAGGATGCAGGAACAAAGCCTTTCTTCCAGGCTACTGCAGGACACCCTTGTAAGACAGAATGAACAAAAAGGCCCAGGTTCTATAGCTGGCTCTGCTACTACCTCATACTGTGACTTCGGACAAGTTGTTCCACCCACTTTAGCCTCAGCTTTCTGATCTATAAAACTTAAGGATTAGAAAAGACTATCTTAGCTGGGTGTGGTGGCTCACACCTGTAATCCCAGCACTTTGGGAGGCCAAGGCGGGTGGATCACTTGAGGCCATGAGTTCGAGACTAGCCTGGCCAACATGGCGAAATCCCATCTCTACTAAAAATACAAAAATTAGCCAGCATGGTAGCACATGCCTGTAATCTCAGCTACTCAGGAGGCTGAGGGACAAGAATCACTTGAGCCCAGGTGGTGGAGGTTGCAGTGAGCTGAGATCACCCCGCTGCACTCCAGCCTGGGTGACAGAGGGAAACTCTTGTCTCAAAAAAGAAAAGATGATCTCTTAGGGCTATTCCTTGAACAATCTTGAATCCTAAGATTCATTAATTCCACAAATGCTTACAACAATCACAGCCATCATTTGGGGAGTACCTACTGTGTGCCAGGCACATAATTGATCATTAATCTGCTCAAAAATGCTGTAACAAGCCATTTTATCCCTTTTAAAGATGAGAAAGTTGAGGCTCAAAGACATGGAGATTTTCCCAAGGCTAGACAGCTATGTGTCCTAGCTAGGATTTCACTCCAGTCAAGTCCATCTCCACTGGGGCATCTCCAGTCTGCACTCTTCTAATTCTCCAGCACATCCTGCAGCTTGGCGCCAAGTCTATGTCCAGTCCAGATCTAGGCACCGTGGAGACCTCAAAGCTGAATCAGCTCTGCAAGTAGGGGTAGGGCACAGTTCCCTGTAAAAGCCAGCAGTAACCACCTCAAACTTAGGCTTGTACAGCTCCAAACATACAATAAGGATGAAGCCTCTGGGTGCTTCCTTAGCCATCCCTGCCGGATGTGTTCTGCTATAACTTAGCTATGTACAATCACTGAGGGGCCCCTGGCAGGTATGGGGATGTCATATGCTTCACCGCACTAAGGCAAAAACACCAATCTGTATTCCCCAGGGGAGAGTGAGAAAGCCAAGTTGTCTGGTTCAGCTGGTGCCCCTCAGCTCAAATAACTCCCTACCAGTTCCTCTCTCTGCCCTAACAATAATAATATTGTCTTCCACTTACATGACTGGTCATATTTTCCATGCTGCATGTATCATTCAATCCTTGCAACAGTAAAGGCGCTGCCATGGCATGCCCAATCGGCTCCTGTTTCTAATTGAAGAGGCAGGAGTCCAGAGAAGGGGAAATCACCCAAGCAGGGGGTAGTGGAGCTGGGACTGGAACCCAAGTTTCCTAAGTTCTGGCTCAGCTCTTCTGCAGTGCACAACACCTCAGAAGAAAAAGGAGGGGGTGGTCACTGTGGAGAACAAAACCCAGGCATGGTGGGCCCCTGGTTGGACACCTGACCACGGGATGTGGTAGGTAGAGACAGTGTTTCACCATGTTGCCCAGGCTAGTTTCAAACTCCTGGGCTCAAGAGATCTGCCTGCAACTTCCTCCCACAGTGCTGGGATTACAGGCATGAGCTACCACGGCCAGCCTGAAATGGGTTCTTAATAATAACCGTAATAGCTCCCTGCTCCACTGTTCAATCTGCCCTGCTCCTATTCCTTACAGAAATGAGAAAGGCAATGCCTCTTCTCCTGCCTTATTCTCTTCGCCAATATCTGTCAGGTGCGTAAGGGGAAGAAATTCAGAAGAGAGATGGGGGATGTTGGTGAGGGATGAGAGATCCCAGTGAGAGTTGGTTACAATGAAAAGGTTGTTCTTCAGCAGAGAGAAAGGTCCCAGAAGAGTCACGGCAGCATTTTAAAGAATCAACTTGGAGATTCCAAGTGCCAGAAGTTAATAGTGTCATTCTGCCATGAGGCAAACCATAAGGCCCGCCTCAAGGGTTTAAAGCTAACACTCATGTAAAGTGCATGTAAACTAGGTTTGTGTTTCACGACTTGGCACTTTTTATGAGACTTGTTTAATGATAAAGCATTGGGATTTCATTAATGCATTTAATGAGACATGGTTGTCTACACAAAAATGTTAAAGGTCAAATGGTGCCAAAGAAACATTTACTCCTAAAATTTGCAAAACTTGACCAAGGGCCCGGAAACCTGCCATGTGGAAAATTTTCTAAGTGCTATAAGACACCTTCCCATGGGCATGGCTTTGCCTTTATTAGTGACCTTAACATTCTTGGACTCTGATTCTTTTCAAAACCTGCAACAGGGCTTGTTAAGGCTGTGGACAGCAAATTTTGTGTGCAATGTGTACAGAATATGTCTCCTTAGGATCAAAGGAAAGGGACCTAATTGATGGGCATTTTAGAGGACAAGTTCCATGTGAAGTGCTTTATAGATATCATTTTATTTGACTCTCAGAACAACCTTGTGGCAGGAAATATACCCATGTCACAGATTAAGAAATTAAGATTCAGAGAGGAACAGTAACATCTCCAAGTTCACACAGCCAATAAGTGACAGAGCTGGTCTTCAATCTGGGCTTATCTGACTCAAAAGCACATGCTCTCCCGAAAAAGACACCTAGACACATGAAATCAACTGTTTTAAATGTTGTTCACCTTAAAAGTAACTCCACTTTCCCATATCTGACTTCATTTTCAAGCTTTCTAGCTTTAAATTTAAAACTTTTAATTTCTACCTTTAAATTTAAACTTTAAACTTTCTACCTTTAAATAAAACTTTAAGCTGGGCACAGCAGCTCACGCCTGTAATCCCAGCACTTTGGGAGGCCGAGGCAAGCAGACCACAAGGTCAGGAGATTGAGGCTATCCTGGCCAACATAGCAAAACCCTGTCTCTACTAAAAATATAAAAATTAGCTGGGCATGGTGGCGTGTGCCTGTAATCCCAGCTATTGCAGAGGCTGAGGCAGGAGAATCACTTGAACCAGGGAGGTGGTGATTGCAGTGAGCTGAGATCGCGCTACTGCACTCCAGTCTGGATGAAAGAGCAAGACTCCTTCTCAAAAAAATAAAAATAAATAAATAAAAACTTTAAATTTCAAAAATCTTTCTAGGTATGTGCAGAAAATCAGCAAAGGCATCCAAAAACAGAATTCTCCAATCCCAGCTCTCTAGCCCTATATAGTCTAGTCGCCCCTCCATATACACAGGCTCAGTCCTCAGGCTCAACCAACCACGATGAAAAATATTCTTTAAAGATATATAAGTCAAAAAAAAATGACAACAAAATACAAATTTTAAAATACAGTATAGTAACTACTTACATAACATTTACATTGCACTAGGTATTATGAGTTATCTGGAAATCATGTAAAGCCCATAGGAGGATGTGTATACATAATTTTTATGTAGGGGACTTGAGCACCAATGCTTTGGTAGAGTGTCCTGGAACCAACCACACCCCTACAACCCCAATACTGAGGAACGAATGTATGTAGACACTCATCTACCCAATTTCCTCTGGTCAGACCCCAAATTCTAACTAGATTACTGAAATTAGGCAAAACCAAAGTCTAAAGTCAAATTCTCATAATTTCACCACTTCCCATGTAGGTGAGTCTATTTAAAATGGTATTTTATTTCATAGAATTTTTTTTTTTTTTGAGGTGAGTCTATTTAAAATGGTATTTTATTTCATAGAATGTTTTGTTTTGTTTTGTTTTTGACACAGGGTCTCCCTCGGTCACCCAGGCTGGAGTGCAGGGGCACGATCTCAGCTCACTGCAACCCCCACCTCCTGGGCTCAAGCGATCCTTCTACCTTAGCCTCCCAAGTACCAGCTTGAGGATCGCTTGAGCCACCATGTCCAGCTAATTTTTGTATTTTTTGTAGAGATGGGATTTTGCCATGTTGCTCAGGCTAGTCTGGAACTCCTAAGCTCAAGAGATCCACCCACTTGGGCCTCCCAAAGTGCTGGGATTAGAGGCGTAAGCCAACGCACCCAGTTCTAAAAGAACTGTTTTGTCTAACAATTTGAGATTTTTTAGCATTTGGATATAAAACACACCAAAAGAATATAGGAATGAACCCATACCAAGCAGCCCACAGAAAGCAGCATATGAAGCAACACAATTGTCATAACTGTGGCCAATGCAACGCGTCGGTTATCCTCACGAACAGCTGGCCAAAATGTCATTGCCAAGACAGATCCTGAGATGCCCAGGGCAATCATGACTAGAATCCAACGAACAGCTTTCTGGGGGATAATCCACAGTATCTGAAAGAAGACAAAAGGAGGAGGGGGGAGTTCTTTGGAGGCATTTGTTAATTCCAGGCATATATGTTTACAAAGACCCCTCAGCCAATCGGCGGCTGGGCCCCCACTGCCACTCTGGTATTTCAGTACAGGCTGGAGGAACACCACCAGCATGCAGACTGAGGCACATGCTTTTGTAACAAAAGGCCCACGATCCAGTGAAGGCACTTGGCTCCCCAGACCCTTTTCATGCTAAACTTCTAACTTCAAAGGAGATTTTTCAGGAGCACATGAGTGTTGGGCTGGAAATAATGATGCTAGGTCAAGTTCTTAGTTGAAGTTTCTACCAAGACCACAGCATCACTCAGAATCTGCTCCCTAAGGGTTGGTACTTACTGCGGTGGGGATATAAATGAAGAGTGAATATCCATAGACACACACAATCTCCAGAAATGAATAGGAGACGATGTTCATAACTTTGCTGTTTCTCCACATGAGGAAACCCCAGAGTGCAAAAGGAACCAGCCAGGCATAGGCATAGATGATGGTAGCTGCTATGGACACTGAGGATAACAGAACACAAGTTTCAATCTCCATCATGCCTTTAATAGACCATCAGAGCACTCCAACACCTTACTGTACTTAAATCCTACCATGTCAATCGACTTCAGTGGACAATGGAATCATGTCTTACTGGTCTGTAATCCCTGAGCTTGGCATAGTATCTGATACACAGTAGGCATTCTAGAATGTTTGTTGGCTTAATGAATCTTTAGCATTTGTCTTTGTGGTAATGATCAATAGTTTCTCATATGGTTTCTATAGTTCATTTAATAATTAACAACTAATATTATTAAACAACTGAACTATGGCCGGCTGCAGTGGCTCACGCCTGTAATCCCGGCATTTTTGAGAGGCCGAGGCGGGCGGATCACAAGGTCAAGAGATCGAGACCATCCTGGCCAACATGGTGAAACCCCGTCTCTACTAAAAAATACAAAAATTATCTGGGCATGGTGGCATGCGCCTGTAGTCCCAGCTACTCAGGAGGCTGATGCAGGAGAATTGCTTGAACCCAGGAGGAGGAGATTGCAGTGAGCCAAGATGGCGCCACTGCACTTCAGCCTGGCGCCTGGCTACAGAACAACACTCTGTCTCAAAAAAAAAAAAAAGAATATATTCCAGTTGTGGCCAGGTGTGGTGGCTCACATCTATAGTCCTAACTAGCACTTTGGGAAGCCAAGACAGGAGAATCACTTGAGCCCAAGAGTTTGAGATCAGCCTGGGCAACCAGGCTGGGAGGTTGGTTAGGGAGACCAGTCTCTTCAAAAAATAGAAAAACTGGCCAGGTATGATGTTGCATGTCTGTAGTCCCAGCTACTCAGGAGGCTGAGGTGGGAGGATTACCTGAGCCCAGGGAAGTGGAGGCTGCAGTAAGCAGTGATTGCGTCACTGCATTCTGGCCTGGGCAATGAAGTGAGACATTGCCTCAAAAAAAAATGGGGGGTGGGGAATCAATTCCAGTTGCTATTGGGCCTTGATTTACAGCTTTCCAAAAGATCATGTGGATTCATAACCTTGTGAATGTATTTAATGCCACTGAATTATACACTTAAATGGTAAATTTTATGTAACATATATTTTATCACTGTAGGAAGAAAAAGATTATGTGGATTTATATAGATGAGTCGTAAACTCATCTATACATTTGAGTAGATACATTTGAACCCTAAAACACAAAAGCAGGGCTACAGCACCTAGAGATGGGGCCCAGGAGCTCAGTGATAAAAAGAACTCAAGGCTAGAGACTGACAGCATTCCAAATGAGTCAAGCTATTCACCAACCTTTTCGGAATTCAGGCACATAATGGTACGTCTTCTCTCCCAGATGGATCAAGAAGTTGGAGAGATTCCCACTAATTGCTATGGCAAAGACCAATGTGGCACATATCCAAAAGGGGCCTGCAAAGGAAACAAGAAAATGAAGCACAAGCCTTTAGATTCTTACAGAATTTCTTTACTTCCTCTTCTGATTCTTATAGAATTTCTTACCTTCCTCTTCTATTCATGTTAGCAAAAAGAAAACAAATTTTCTAGATGGGATCAACACTTGCTAGAGGAAAATTTTCTTTTCTCAAAGGTCAAACTGCCTTAAAGAAGGTGGGGGGTTGGTATTCCAATCCAAAGGCCAAAACGCCTTCCACAATTAGGTGAATGAAGACACTGATTTGTGTATAGCTTCTTTTATTGGAGGATCACCGCTGACAAAGAAAAATCCACAGGCTTTTTGTTAAGCCTTTCACCAGAATCCATGAAGTAAAGATTACTTACCTTATCTAAATGCCAAATGTTGGCATCACAGAAAAAGAAGTTAAATCAGGCAGTGCCTTCCGCAGCATACAGAAAGAGCAGGGCAAGCAGAACACTGGAGGGCAGAGTCGATTAAACCTACCAGTTCGCCATGGTTGTGTTTGAGTGTGTGTGTGTGTGCACGCGCACACGTGTGTGTGTGTACGCGCACACGTGTGTGTGTGTGTTTAAGGCTTTTTCTTTTTTTTTTTTAATGAAAAAGTAATACAATGTACCATATACACCTACTATATACCCACAAAAATTAAAAATAAAAATTAAAAAAAAGTAATACATCTATATGGTCCAGTGTTCAAAAGATACAAAGGGAATACCGAGAACAGCAAGCTCCCCTCCCTCTCTGTGCCCTGGCTCTGTATCTCCTCTCCCTAAAGCCCACCAAAGTAACCAGATTCTGATGAAACCTGCCAGGAATATTCCACTCATGTATATAAGCAAATGCCTCTGTATGTATGTGTTCACTTTATATATATGATTATATATGTATATATATATACACACACACACACACAATGAGCACCATACTTTGCAAACCCCTTTCATTATTTGCTTGATTTCATGAACATTATCCTTATCACTCCCCATCTAGAAAAAGTACTATGTAGAACAAATACAATCTTTAGATTGAAAGAGTTTAACAAATTGTATGAATTTAATTTTTCAATTTCACTAATATTTTGCAACACCCTTTGAGATAGTTTCAGGCACCTTGACACATCACAAAAGTACGAACATTACTGTCATAGGAGAGATGACTAGCAGAAACAGATTAGTACTTTCCAAAGCCAAGCACTGGCTCCTGAGGTGGGAAAAGGAACACAAGCTACCAAATGGGATGCTTCCAAAAGTCACTAATATTAGCTCTCCACAGATTGCCTCTTTACTGAAAGCTTTCTGCTGTAGCCAAGGACTAAATCTCAAAGTATTATTCTGAGTGCCCACATGTAAGAGTGGCAAAAAACAAACAAAAAAACCCCCACAAGACTCCCATAGCCAAAAAGCTTTATTGAATGAATGAATAAAACTGACCATGTGTTATAGATGGGCTGACACCATCCAAGCATATGACCACAAGTGGCCAAAATATTAACTTACAATACCCATATAACTAGAAAACCAAAAATATCATGTACTCTCAGCCATTATTTACTAAGTACCCACTACCCTCTGCTGGGGACACGATGACGTGCAACAGGGACAGTCACTGGCTCTAGTGCATCCATACACTCCAGGGAGACAACCAATAAAATATCTAATCTCAGAGGGTAGTACAGGGTGCTTATGGGAGCATATAGTGAGGGCACAAAACCTAGAGAACAGGATGCATAAGCTGGGATCTAAAGAAGAATAGAAGTTTGCCAAGTGAGGACAGAAGAGAAGAGAGGTTCAAGAAGAGGGAACAGCAGAAGCAGAGACTCTGAAGTAAGAGATTACAGTTCAAGGCTAAGTTTCAGGTCAGCCTGGCCAACATGGTGAAACTCCGTCTCTATTAAAAATGCAAAAATTAACTGGGCATGGTGGTACACGCCTGTAGTCCCAGCTACTTCAGAAGGCTGAGACAAGAGAATCGCTTGAACCCAGGAGGCAGAAGTTGCAGTGAGCCGAGATTGCACCTTTGCACTCCAATCTTGGCAACAGAGTGAGACTCCGCCTCAAAAAAAATACCTATCTTTTCAATGGTGTCATACTATGCATATCCTTCCACAACATGCTTTTTTAAATCATTGTGCTGAGATTTATCTATATCTATGCTTTTAGCTCTCATTCATTTTTTTTAAACTACAGACTTCTATGTATGAATATAGTATGATGTATCTCTTCTGCTGATGGATATCTTGGTTGTTTCTAAATATTTGCTATTATAAGCAATACTGCTACAGTGAATAATATTCTTCTATATGTTGTCTCATATATATGTGCATTCCTCTAAAATTATCTACCTAGGAGTGAAACTGCTGAATTGCAGGGTATGAGCATCTTCAAACTGCTCCAATTTGTGTATCAGTTACATACCCACCACACAAAAGTTCCCACTGTTCCACATCCTTGACAATACTTAATATCAATGTTCATGAAATCTGACCTAGAGTATGTCACCTGGCTTGGTACAGTGGCTCATGCCTGAAAGATCAGCACTTTGGGAGGCTGAGGCAGGAGGACTGCTTGAGATCAGGAGTTTGAGGCCAGCCTGGGCAACATAGTGAGACGCTGTCTCTACAAAAAATACAAACATGGTCGGGCGTGGTGGCTCAAGCCTGTAATCCCAGCACTTTGGGAGGCCGAGGTGGGAGGATCACGAGGTCAAGAGATCAAGACCATCCTGGCCAACATGGTGAAACCCCGTCTCTACTAAAAATACAAAAAAAATTAGCTGGGCGTGGTGGCATGCACCTGTAGTCCCAGCTACCGGGGAGGCTGAGGCAGGAGAATTGCTTGAACCTGGGAGGCAGAGGTTGCAGTGAGCCGAGATGGCGCCACCACACTCCAGCCTGGCGCTTGGCAACAGAGCAAGACTCTGTCTCAAAAAAAATACAAACATTAGCCAGGCATGGTGGCACATGCCTATAGTCCCAGCTACTCAGGAAGATGAGGTGGGGGAGGATGGCTTGAACCCAGGATTTTGAGTCTGCAGTGAGCCATTATTGTGCCACTGCACTCCAGCCTGAGCAGCAGAGCAAGAGCTTGTCTCAAAAAACAAAAAAAGTATGTTACTCCTCTGTCCAAACCCTCCAATTCAAGCAAATGCCAAAGTCCTCACTGTGACTTATGAGACCTTACCTGCCCCTCCACACTGTCTCTCTCACCTCATCTCCTTCTAGGTCCCCATGTCCACTCTCTTCCATTCCCATTAACCTCTTGCTATTCTTCGAACGCACTAGGCTCCTGCCTCAGGGTCTTTGCACTTGCTGATCCATCTGTTTCAAGTGCTCTTCTCTTAGATACCTACATGAATCACTCCCAATTACTTCAGGTCATTACTCAAAGTCATCTTTTAAAAATTTCAAATTCATCCATTTATACAAACACTTCATGTCCTTCTCCTCTCTGCTCTTAAATTTTCACCTAAGCATTCATTACTAGAAAAATATTTTTACTTTTCTTTGCTTATTGTTAAACTCAGTAAATTACAAATTGCCTAAGGGTAGAGTTTTTTGTCTGTTTTCACTGTTGTATCTCCAGTACTTAGAATAGTAAAAGCTCAACATTTGTTGAATGAATTGAATGAATAAATGAAGACAAGCCAAATTGTATATGTTTACTAAAATAATGAGCATAAATAAATATCTTATTTTACCTTTTATTTCCCTGGTTGCAGGTGGGGCTAAGCATCTTTTCATAGATTTATTGCCTTTTTTTCTCCCAGAGTTGCTTGTTTTCTTCTTGTAATTTGTGGGTGTTCAACATATATTCTCGTTTCTCACTGTTGGTTGGTTATATGCATTGGGAGTATGTTCCCTGGTCTGTGATTTATTTTTTTACTTTGCTTATGGTTTATTTTGTTGTGTAGAAATTTTAAATTTTAGTTGAAATGTAGTCAAAGTTATCAATCTTTTCTTTACACTCTGTAAACTGTCATCTTTTTCTTAACTGCCTTCCTCCAACCTCCACCCACAACAAAACCTAATCCTCTCCGCAGTAAAACACTTCACCTATATTGTACCTTATTTTAACCATGTCTATGAGCTAATGAGGCTACTAGTGTCACAGAAAAGAAGCAAGCTTTGGGTTCAACCCCTGGCTTTGTTATGAGAGGCGGCATAGCATAGTGATGAAGAAATGGATTATGAGCCACAGTGTCGATTTGAAAATTGAGCTCAGCACTTACTAGCTGTATGATCTTAGGCAAGTTACTAGACCTCTGTGTGACTCAGTGTCCTTATCTATAAAATGGGGATAATAATAGTATCTGCCTCATAAAGTTGGATCTGTCATAAAGATTAAATGAGTTAATACAGGTACTGCCCTAATAATAGTGTCTGGCACATCATAGGCACTATACGTGTGTTTACCATTATTGTTGCTAACTCTGTAACTATGGGCAAGTTATCTCCTTAACCTCAGTTTTCTCTTTTGTAAGATAAGGCTACCTTGGAGTATGAGAAATAAAATAGCATAATACACTAAAATAGTGCCTATCTCCACGCTTGGCACTTATAAGGTACAACAGATGTCAGTGCTCTCTCTTCTTCCTCATTAGAGCTAGGGACTATGGCCTTATCTTTAAAGCCTCAACCCCTAGCACAGGGCCTCGCATAAAATAAGGTACTAAAAACTGTTTGAGCACGTGCTCTACGCCAAGGCCTCGGCCACACTCTAAAGACACTGAAACACAGAGCCTCCCCCTCAGGCTACAAGTAAGAATGAATGAGACAGACAGAGAAATCGCCTTGACAACCCTCAGATAAAAAGCATGGGCCAATACAATGGTTTTCACACCAGGCTTCCTAGAGCCCACATTTAAAATCAACATATATGACTGCTTTACTATTTATCATTTCGGATTGAGCATATATATCAATGATCCTCTCTGAGCATCGGCTTCCTTATTTAAAAAGTGGGGATTCTTTGCAAGGGTTGTTGCAAGGATGAGATATGACCAAGTTCATACAAAGTCTCTGGTGTAGCTCCTGGCACACGGACAGCACTCCCTTTTCCCCTCAAACACAGGCCACTGTTGGGGCTTTTTCCTCAGGAGTGCTGGGTGGACCTCTGAGTTTTTCTCAGACAGCATTAAGGTCAGGGATGACAACCATCCCTCGCCCAATCCTGTTTCAGACTTCCACTGCTGATGACCAAATCCTAAGAGGAGCCAGCTCATCTGAGGGCAGAGCTGGAACTCAGCATATCAATGAAAAAGTGTGAGAATACCTGCTATTCCAACACCAAATGGTCCATAAATTAAAATCAACAATCTCCTCTTAGTCAAAGTGACTACGTTTATCTCAAGCTTGTAATGTCATTTGAAGAATCTTTAAAAATTATTATTTTTTAATTTTTTAGTAAAGACAGGGTCTATCTATGTTGCCCAGGCTGGTCTCAAACTCCTGAACTCAAACAATCCTCCTGCCTTGGCCTCCCAAAGTGTTGGGATTACAGCCATGAACCACTATGCAAACCCAGCCTTTAGTAGAGATAGGGTCTCGCTACGTCACCCAGAGTGGTCTCAAACTCCTACCCTCTGGCGATCCTCCCATCTTGGCCTACCAAAGTGCTGGGATTAGCGGTGTGAACCACTGTGCCCAGCCCCATTTAAAGACCTTTGAAGGATATACTAGTACTTATAATGATGACACGGCACTAATATAACACACAATTGTATTTCTCCAAAATTATTTGCAAGGGTTGCTACTGAAGTTCAGAAGAGTCAAATAAAACATGGCATGCCCCACCAATAGCGCAGTTCTCCAAGTTTCCAGGCAACCCTCACATGCACCCAAGTTCAACTGAAATATGGTAAACAAATCAGCACTACACATACCATAGAGATCTGGATTGCTGCGGATGTATAACCTCACAAAGTTTTTTCCGGGTATTGGCAAAAGAGACCCTTTAATTCTGTCAAAGACCTGGAAAACAACATAGCGGTAATTCTACTGAAGTTTTTTAAGTTTAATAAATTCATTTCTACAAAATTGAAACTCAGTCATTAGAGCTTTTATGATAGTATTTTCAAATGCTAATAACCCTTTACTTTTGTAAGACCATTTCCAGTATATAAAGGCTTTCACATTATTTGATTGTTCAACCATTAAAGAAACAAGTCTCCATTACAAGTAAAAGAAAAGGTGAAATTCGTTTCCAAACCTGGTAGGTGTCCACATCAAAGAATGTTTGGTAGTATTCAAATGTCCAGAAGGGGGAGCTTTTCTTCTGTCCAGCAAGTAACTGTCAGAGGTAAAATAAAACATAATAAATACATAAGCAATTTCTTAATTCCAGCTGCACGAGGGTGCAGGGGGGATCTGGTCTAATGAAAAATCAAAATGTTTGAAACAACAGGCTCTTCTGCATTCAACAACCAACTCTGCAATAGCCAATTCCTAACTCTCAGCCTGATTAGAAAAACAAGCATTAGTTTTAAAGTCACAGCAAAAGGGTTCAAATCCTGGCCCCCTCACTGAGCGGAGCTTTGGTAAATCACTACACTCCTCTCCAGCTTAGTTCCCTTATCTTAAAATTAATGCTAATAAGATCTACCTCACCTATGAGGTTACATTCAATAGTATATAGAATTATGTACAATAATAAATACATAAACACACACACATACAAAAGGCAGTCAGTGTAAATATCTTTTTTCTTTTTCTTTTTTTTTTTTTAGATGGCATCTCACTGTTTCCCAGGCTAGAGTGCAGTGGTATAATCATAGCTCATTGCAGCCTTGAACTCCTGGGCTCAAGCAATCTTCCCACCTCAGCCTCCCAAGTAGCTGGGACTACATGCGTGCACCACTATGCCCAGTAATTTTTAAACTTTTTTGTAGAAATGGAGTCTCATTATTTTGCCTTGTTCTCAAACTCTTGGGCTCAAGTGATCCTCCTGCCTCAGCCTCCCAAAGCACTGGGATTATAAGTGAGAGCCACTGTGCCCAGCCAGTGTAAATATCTTTTCCTCTACTATCCATCCACAATCCTCCCGACTACTGCCACCTGATTCTCAAAAATCTGATACACTGACTCACTCTAAAAAAATCTGATACGCTGACTCACTCTACTAAAAATATTACTACTCTGACAAAAAAAAAGAATTCTAAATGAGAAGAGGCATCTGAGGAGGGCCATACCTATTTCTACAATACAGCTCTTTGGTGGCAGAATGCAAGCCCTGTCATCTTCAGATATGTGAAGGGAATTCATACAGCCAAAAGTACCGATGAACTCTGAGCTGCTTTGCAGGACAAGGGCAGATGCTATAGGTAGATATTTTTTGTTCATTATAAAGGAAAACGATGGCCAATTAAAAGCAGCTGTGGTCTGCATTACTCACAGAGAGGGGTGAAAGCGGTGAATGAATTCAGCATCTTCAACTGAAATATCCAGGTTCTCGCACTGGGACTGTCTAGGCAAATAGCTCAACACACAGAAAATGAAGAAAAACAGGGTGGGGTGATGGCCCATCCAGGAGCAGCACAGAGACAAAGGAACACCCACCCCCAGCCAAGAAAAGCAGTGAGTGATTGTATGGCTCTACCCAGGAAATCATTTCTTCCACAGATCTTTGCAAGTAGTGGGTCAGGAGATTCCCTGTAAACCCATGCTACTAGAGTCTTGGGTCCAATACACACAGAGCTATATGGAGTCCTAGCAGAGCAGCTGCTCAGGCACACAAAGAAACCCAAGAGCTTTGCATACTCCAGCTCCTGGCTTCCCAGCAAAATGGGAGATCCATCCCTACACACCCCTAGGAAGGGGGTGAATCTAGGCAACCAAAAAGCATCGTTCTGCAGGCCTCACTTCCATGGCACCTCACAAGTTAAGAGCCACTGGCTTGGAATTCCAGCCAGCCAGTGGCGACAGGCTGGAGTCTGCCTGAGAAGGACTAAGTTTCAGGGGCAAGGGGCAGCTGCCATGTCACCTCAGCTCTTCCAGCCTGCTGGCTCTGGAGAGTCCAGATGGGTCTGGATGAGGAAGGGTCTCCTACAACACAGCACAGCTGCACTACCCAAAAGCAGCCAGTGAAAGAAGAGACCCAGAGCCGGCAGGCTAGGGGGAAAAAAAAAGCAGCCAGACTCCTTCTTTAAGAGGGTGCCTGATCCCATTCCTCCTGACTGGGGAGGCCTCCTAACTCTCCAGACACCTCCCACAGTTGCAGTTAGGGCTGGCAACAGGTCAGTACTCACTCCCCTAGGACAGAGCTTCCAGAGGAAGGAGCAGGCTGGGATCTTTGCTGTTTTGCAGCATTCATTGGTGATACCTCCAAGTACGAGAAAACCCCAGACAACTACGATCTGGAGCAGAGCCCCAGCGAACTGCAGCAGCCCTGGGAAAGAGTAGCCTGACTGTTAAGAAACAAACAAACAAACAAACAGAAAACAACAACAACATCAACAAAAAAGACCCCATAAAAACCCCATTTAAAGTCAGCAACCTAAAGATGGAAGGTAGATAAGCCCACAAAGATGAGAAAGAATCAACACAAAAACACTGAAAACTCCAAAGCCAGAGGGCCTGTCTCCTCCAAATGATCGCAACACCTCTCCATCAAGGGCGCAGAACTAAGCTGAGGCTGAGATGGCTGAACTGACAGAAGTAGGCTTCAGAAGGTGGGTAATGAACTTCGCTGAGCTAAAGAAGCATGTTGTAACCCAATACAAAAAAGCTAAGAATCATGATAAAACAACACAGGAGCTGATAGCCAGAAGAACCTGTTTAGAGAGGAGCATAACCAACCAGATGGAGTTGAAAAACACAACATGAGAACTTCACAATGCAATCACAAGAAGCAATAGCAGAATAGGCCAAATGGAGGAAAGAATCTTAGAGCCTGAAGACCATCTTTCTGAAATAAGACAGGCAGACAAGAACAGAGGAAAAAGAATGAAAAAGAATAAACAAAACTTTCAAGAAATATGGGATTATGTGAAGAGACGAACCTACAATTGATCAGTGCACCTGAAAGAGACGAAGAGAATGGAACCAAGTTGGAAAACATACTTCAGAATATTATCCAGGAGAACTTCCCCAAGCTAGCAAGACAGGCCAACATTCAAATTCAGGAACTGCAGAGAACCCCAGTAAGACACTCCATGAGAAGACCAACCACAAACACATAATCTTCAGTTCTTCAAGGTTGAAATAAAGAAAAAATGTTAAGGGCAGCCAGAGAGAAAGGCCAAGTCACCTACAAAGGGAAAACCCTCAGACTAACAGCAGACCTCTTAGTGGAAATCCTACAAGCCAGAAGAGATCGGGGGCAAATATTCAACATTCTTAGAAAATAGTTTCCAACCCAGAATTTCATATCCAACCAAACTAAGTTTCATAAGCAAAGGAGAAATAAGATCCTTTTCAAACAAGCAAATGCCAAGGGAATTCATCACCACCAGGCCTGCCTTGCAAGAGCTCCTGAAGGAAGCACTAAATATGGAAAGGAAAAACTGTTACCTGCCACTACAAAAGCACACTGAAGTACACAGACCAGTGATACTATGAAGCAACCACATAAACAAGTCTGCAAAATAATCAGCTAGCACCATGACAGAATCAAATTCACACATAACAATACTAACCTGAAATGTAAATGGGCCAATAAATGCTCCTATTAATAGACACAGAATGGCAATCTGGATAATGAGCCAAGACCTATAGGTATGCTGTCTTCAAGAGACCCATCTCAAATGAAAAGACACAAAGAGACTCAAAATAAAGGGATGGAGGAAAATTTACCAAGCAAATGGAAAACAGAAAAAAGCAGGGGTTACAATCCTCATTTCTGACAAAACAGAATTTAACCAACAAGGATTAAAAAAAGAAAAGAAAAAAAGAAAAGAAGAAGAAAGGCATTACATAATGGAAAAGGGTTCAATTCAACAAGAAGGGCTAATAATCCTAAATATATATGCTCCCAATATAGGATCATCCAGATTCATAAAGCAAGTTCTTAGAGACCTACAAAGAGTCTTAGACTCCCATACAATAATAGTGGGAGACTTTAACACCCCATGGACAATATTAGACAGATTATCAAGACAGAAAATTAACAAAGATATTCAGGACCTGAACTCAGCTCTGGATCAAGTGAACCTGACAGATATCTACAGAACTCCACCCAAAAACAACAGAATATACATTCTTCTCATTGTCACATGGTACTTACTCTAAAATTGACCACATAATTGGAAGTAAAACACTCCTTAGCAAATACAAAAGAACTGAAGTCATAACAATCTCTCAGACCACAGTGCAATCAAATTATAATGCAAGATTTAAAAATTAACTCAAAACCACACAACTACATGGAAATTTAACAACCTGCTCCTAATGACTCTTAGGTAAATAATGAAATTAGGGCAGAAATCAAGAAATTCTTTGAAACTAATGGGAACAAAGGGACAACATACCAGAATCTCTGGGATGCAGCTAAAGCAGTGTTAAGAGGGAAATTTATAGCACTAAATGCCCACATCAAAAAGCTGGAAAGATCTCAAGTTAACACTAACATCACAACTAAAAGAACTAGAGAACCAAGAGAAAACAAACCCAAAGCTAGCAGAAGACAAGAAATAACCAAGATCACAGCTGAACAGCAGACAGAGACACAAAAAAAGCCCTTCAAAAAAATCAACAGATCCAGAAGCTGGTTTATTGAAAAAAATTAATAAAATAGATGACTAGCTAGAGTAATAAAGGAGAAAGGAGAAGAATCACATAAATACAATAAGGAATGATAAGCAGATATCACCATTGACCCCACAGAAGTACAAACAACTATCAGAGAATACTATGAACACCTCTATGCACATAAACTAGAAAATCTAGAAGAAATGGATGAATTCCTGAACACATACAGCCTCCCAGGATTGAAGCAAGAAGAAACTGAATCTCTGAACAGAACAATAATGAGTTCTAAAATTGAGGCAGAATAAATAGCTGACCAACGAATAAAAGCCCAGGACCAGGTGGATTCACAGCTAAACTCTACCATAAGTACAAAGTACTGGTACCATTTCTACTGAAACTATTCCAAAAAATTGAAAAGGAGGGACTCCTCCCTAACTCATTCTATGAGGCCAGCATCATCCTGATACCAAAACCAGGCAGAGATAAAACAAGAAAAGAAAACTTCAGGCCAATATCCTTGATGACCATTGATGTAAAAATCCTTAACAAAATACTGACAAACCAAATCCAGTAGCACATCAAAAAGCTTATCCACCACAATCAAGTTGGCGTCATCCTGGGATGCAAGATTGGTTCAACATACACAAATCAATAAATGTGATTTATACATAAATAGAACCACAGGCAAAAAACCCACGATTATCTCAATAATTGATGCAAAAAACGCCTTTGAGAAAATTCGACATACTTCTTGTTAAAACTCTCAATAAACTAGGTATTGAAGGAACATACCTCAAAATAATAAGAGTCATATATGACAAACACACAGCCAATACCATACTGAATGGGCAAAAGTTGGAAGCATTCCCCTTGAAAACCAGCACAAGAAAAGGATGCCCTCTCTCATTACTCCCATTCAACAGTATTAGAAGTTCTGGCCCGGGCAACCAGCAAGAGAAAGAAATAAAGGGTATTCAAATAGGAAGAGAGGAAGTCAAATCATCTTTGTTTGCAAGATGACATGTTCCTATATCTAGAAAACCCCATCATCTCAGCCCAAAAGCTTCT
The DNA here is from genome assembly GCF_009761245.1 of Sapajus apella. Classification (NCBI taxonomy): domain Eukaryota; kingdom Metazoa; phylum Chordata; class Mammalia; order Primates; family Cebidae; genus Sapajus; species Sapajus apella. Next base: position 31,918,548 of record NW_022436976.1, on the reverse strand, counting down.
TAAGCTGATAAAGCAACTTCAGCAAAGTCTCTGGATACAAATTCAATGTGCAAAAATTTCTAGCCTTCCTATACACCAACAGGCAAGCAGAGGGCCAATCATGAGTGAACTCTCATTCATAATTGCTACAAAAAGAATAAAATACCTAGAAATACAGCTAACAAGGGAAGTAAATAACCTCTTCAAAGAGAACTGCAAACCACTGCTCAAAGAAATAAGAGAGGACACAAACAAACAGAAGAACATTCCATGCTCATGGATAGGAAGAATCAAAGTAATTATAGATTCAGTGCCACTCCCATTAAACTACCATTGACATTCTTCACAGAATTAGAAAAAAAAACTATTTAAAAATTCATATGGAACCAAAAAACAGCCCAAATAGCCAAGACAATCCTAAGCAAAAAGAACAAAGCCAGAGGCATCACCCTACCTGACTTCAAACTAAACTACAAGGCTACAGTAACAAAAACAGCATGGTACTGGTACAAGGACAGACACATAGACCAATGGAACAGAACAGAGAACTCAGAAATAAGAATGCACACCTACAACCATCTGATCTTCGACAAAACAAGCAATGGGGAAAGGATTCCTTATTCAATAAATAGTGCTGGGAGAGCTGGTTAGTCACATGCAGAAAATTGAAACTGGACCCCTTCCTTATACCATATACAAAAAATAACTCAAGATGGATTAAAGACTTAAATATAAAACCCAAAACTAAAAAAAAAAAAAAAAAAAATCCCTAGAAGAAAATCTAGGCAATATCATTCAGGACACAGGCATGGGCAAAGATTTCAAGATAAAAACACCAAAAGCAATTGTAACAAAAGCAAAAATTGACAAATGGGATCTAATTAAACTAAAGGGCTTCTGCACAGCAAAAGAAACTATCATCAGAGTGAACAGACAACCTACAGAATGGTAGAAAATTTTTGCAATCTATCCATCTGACAAAGGTCTAATATCCAGAGTCTCCAAGGAACTTAAGCAAATTTACAAGAAAAAAACAACTTGATTAAAAAGTGGGCAAGGGACATGAACAGACATTCTCAAAAGATATACATGTGGCCAAAAAACATATGAAAAAAAGCTCAACATCGCTCATTAGAGAAATGCAAATCAAAAACCACAACGAGACACCATATCATACCAGTCAGAATGGTGATTATTAAAAAGTCAAGAAACAATAGATGCTGGTGAAGTTGCGGAGAAAAAGGAACACTTCTTTTATACTGTTGGTGGGAGTGTAAATTAGTTCAACCATTGTGGAATACAGTGTGGTCATTCCTCAGAGACCTAGAGGCAGAATACTATTTGACCCAGCAATCCCATCACTGGGTATATACCCAAAGGAATAGAAATCATTCTATTATAAAGATAGATGCACGTGTATGTTCACTGCAGCACTATTCACAATAGCAAAGACACAGAATGAACCTAAATGCCAATCAATGATAGGCTGGATAAAGAAAAAAATATGATATATATACAACCATGAAATACAATACAGCCATAAAAAAGAATGAGATCATGTCCTTTGCTGGGACATGGATGGAGTTGGAAGCCATTTGCCTCAGCAAACTAATGCAGGAACAGAAAACCAAACACCACATGTTCTCACTTATAAGTGGGAGCTGAATGATGAGAACACATAGACACATGGGAGGGAGAACATCAGGAAGAATAGCTAATGGATGCTGGGCTTAATACCTAAGTGATGGGATGATCTGTGCAGCAAACCGCCATGGCACACATTTACCTATGTAATAAACCTGCACATGACCCCTGAACTTAAAATAAGAAAAAACATTAAAATAAAGGAATACATTTTTACAATTAGTTGACAATGGCAGCAACTACCTTACATGGTGGTAAACAGCACATTCCTAGAGGCATTAAAGCAAGTGTTTTCAATCTTTCTGTTTTGTTGTTTGTTTTTTTGGCGATAGGGTCTCACTCTGCTGCCCAGGCTAGACTGTAGTGGTGTGATCTCAATTCACTGCAACCTCTACTTCCCAAGCTTAAGCAATCCCCCCACCTTAGCTTCCTGAGTAACGGGAACTACAGGTGTGCACCACCATGCTCAGCTAATATTTTGTTTTTTTTTTTTTGAGATGGAGTCTCGCTCTGTCGCCCAAACTGGAGTGCAATGGTGCGATCTCAGCTCACTACAACCTCTGCCTCCCAGGTTCAAGCGATTCTCCTGCCTCAGTCTCCTGAGTAGCTGGAACTACAGGAGCACACCACCACACCCGGCTAATTTTTTGTGTTTTTTAGCAGAGATGGGGTTTCACCATGTTGGTCAGGCTGGTCTCAAACTCCTGACGTTGTAATCCACCCGCCTCGGCCTTCCAAAGTGCTGGGATTACAGAAGTGAGCCACTGCGCCCAGCCAATATTTTGTATTTTTTATAGAGGTGGAGTTGCACCATGTTGCCCAGGTTGGTCTCAAACTCCTGGGCTCAAGTGATCCGCCCGCGTCAGTCTCCCAAAGTGCTGGGATTACAGGCATGAGCCACCACACCTGGCTCCAAGTGCATCCTTTCCAACATAGCAAGGACAGCATCAATATCTTGGGAGAAAGGCTGAAACAGAGGGCCATGAAGGTTCTTTCCAACTCTAATATTAGAAAATATTGAGCATGGGAGCCCCACATTCCATAAGCTATGCTCTCTGTTCACTATCCACGTTCCCTCCACCAGTGTACTTATGGATAATAATGGTCTGTTTGCCTGTTTCCCCCACCAAGGCAGAGGCCATGTATCATTTACCTCTGAACTGTCACTGCCTGGCACAGTACCTGGCGCACAGTACCTGGTGCTAGACAGTGAATTAGCACATAAATGAGCTTTAAAAATTGTTTTAAAAATATCTCAAAGACAAGTTCAAACCTCAGTTTTGTCAGAGTCATCATTTCCCAGTAACTCATCATCTTCTTCTCTTCCTGAGCCTCTCAGAGCTCCTGTTTGATGTTTGGGGGTTTCGCCAGGATCCTCAATGCTTACTGTGGTGGCATCTGGGTTTGCTGCCACAGAAGTGGCTGCATCGCCAAATTCTGAAATCAATTAGAGCACAAGGGCCTCAGAAACTTTACCCAAATGAGAAATGCTATACTTTGAATTTAAAGATAAGCTATCACAACCTCAGCTTTGCTATAGACTCTACCTGCTATAAAGGGCAAATGCTTTGGGAAAAAAAAAAAAAAAAACCTCATTTGGAGATCAATCTGACATAGATAAATGATTACGAAGACAACAGAATTTGGAGTCAGACCTAGATTTTAGTCCTGGCTCAGCTAGCCAGTTACTAAATACATGAGCCCAAGTAAGTAACTTCACCTTTCTAAACCTCAGGAATCTCATCCATATCATGGGGAGAATAACATTTATTTTAAATAATTTGTGGGGGGGGTTAGGAATATAACCTAAGCCCTAAACTTCTCTTCTTTGGTTCAAGTCCGAACAATTTTAATGAAAGTTATTTTTTCCAATAAGTCTACATAATCACTACAGAAAATATGGGAACAAAAATGAAAGTGGAAATCAGCTGGGCATGGTGGCTCACGCCTGAAATCCCAGCACTTTGGGAGGCCAAGGCGGGTGGATCACCTGAGGTCAGGAGTTCGAGACCAACCTGGCCAACATAGTGAAACCCTGTCTCAACTAAAAATACAAAAATTAGCCGAGTGTGGTGCCGCATACCTGTAATTCCAGCTACTCTGGAGGCTGAGACAGGAGAATCACTTGAACCCAGGAGGCAGAGATTGCAGTGAGCCGAAATCGCACCACTGCACTCCAGCCTGTGTGACAGACCAAGACTACGGTCAAAAAAAAAGAAAAAACAAAGTGGAAATCACAGGATAAAAAATCACTCTTAGGCCGGGCATGCTGGCTTATGTCTGTAATCCCAGCACTTAGGGAGGCCAAGGCAGGAGGATTGCTCGAGCTCCAGAGGTCGAGGCTGCAGTGAGCTGTGATCATGCCTCTGTACTCCAGCCTGGGCATCACAGTAAGACTCTGTCTCAAAAAAAATAAAATAAAATAAAAAACGAAAATAAAAAAACACTCTTAGTTCCACCACATAAAGGTTAACACTATTAACATTTTAGTATATTTCCTTTTCTTCGCATACTGAGATTCATGCCACTAATGATCATTCATTTATGAATGATCCAATAAGCCAAATACTGATCTAGAATGTGATAATACTATAATTAATTTTGCCTCTTTGCTTTGTCAGGATTGTGTATAATTGGAGATTATACACAAAAATGATTTTTCATATTATAACAGTCTTTAAAGTGATCATTTATGTGACTGCATAATATTCCATCAATGAAGATTTTATTACAAATACGCAAGGAGTGTCTGTGTAGAAAAGCTTTTTGGGGTACAGACTTAAGATGAACACCTATCAGTATGCTCACTAGGTCAACAGGGTACAAACCATTTTCAAGGCTCCTGAACCACATTACTAAACTGCTTTTCAAAAGAACCTTACCTACTTATGCCCATCAGGAGGGACTTAGACTTCCTGTCTCTGAATATCCTAACATGCTTTATTTAGCTGCTCTGGAATACAATTCAGGGCAGCTCTCAACCTTTGAAGGTCAGAGGAAGAGTACCAGTAGGGCACCATTTTAACACTACAAGCAGGGCACCAATCCTAGCAGTAGGATGGGGTTCTTGGACAACTGAGCTCACTCTTATTGCCTGTCAGCTATATTAGTAGTTTTATGAAGAACACTAAAGTGACTGAAATTAATTAGGTAGCTAATATGTAACAATTACTGAAGCCTCAATTGGCAATGTTTGGGTAGTTTAAGCAACATGAGGTTCTGGAGTGAGATGGTCCATTGTTCAAGGTAAGACTCTTTATACTCAGTAGTTCCATGACCTTGAACACATTACTCCATTGCTCTGAGTGTCTGTCTCTTTAGTTATAAAACACAGACAGTATCTACCCCACAACGAGATTTCAAGAATGATGAAATAATAACTATCATTACAGGTATGTCTTATTGACTGTACAGGGCAATGACATTTAAAAAGATAGTCACAACTTGGCTGGAGGGAATTGACCGAGGAAGATATACTTAGGTCTCACAGTTAAAAAGCAGTAGTTAAAATAACTAGAAAAGTATAACTGGGCTGGATGCAGTGGCTCATGCCTGTAACCCAGCACTTTGGGAGGCTGAGGCAAGCAGATCACTTGAGCTCAGGAGTTCGAGACCAGCCTGGCCAACATGGTGAAACCTCATCTCTACTACAAACATTAAAATTAGCCAGAAGTGGTGGTGGGCACCTGTAATCCCAGCTACTTGAGAGGTTGAGGCACAAGAATTGCTTGAACTCGGAGGTGAAGGTTGCAGTGAGCTGAGATTGCATCACTGCATTCCAGCCTGGGTGACAAAGTGAGACTCGGTCTCAAAAAACAAAAAGAGTATAATTGGATTGTTTGTAACACAAAGGATAAATGCTTGAGGTAATGGACACCCCGTTTATCCTGATGTGATTATTACACATTATATGCCTGTATCAAAATATACAAGTGCACCCTGTGAGCATATGCACTACTACATAGCCACGAAAATGAAAACAAAATTTAAAGAGCAGTAGTTTACCAGGGGGAAGGAATGCCAGAAGGAGGGACAGACGGTACCACTTTAGAAGTACAAAGGTCAAAAAGGCTCCAAGGAGGATGATAGCTCCTCTAGTTGTTAGGATCAGGAAAGGGTTCTTGGAGAAGATACTGTATGAGAAGGATGGTCAGTGGTGGAGGGGATGGCATCTCATGCAAAGGGAAGGGGACGAGCAAGACCCAGAAGATGGAAAGTGTGCCCCACGATGCAGGGTCAGTGACGGCATAGTTTCACTGGAGTGTGGACTGCATGCACCTCTAACAAGACGACTCTTCACACAATCTGCTCTGTGTTGGTTATTCTTGTCCATCTCAGCTCCTTGAATGCAAAACTGGTGTGTGTCTTATTTCTGCCACCAGCAGTCTCTGCTTTTACATCCTGGCATATCCTAAGCTAGCTTCAGCCTCTGTTCCTTTCCCAAAACAATGTCTTTCACCTGAAGGCTTCTGGACTCTACTTTTTCTTTTTTTTTAAATAAAAATTTTTTAAAAACCATATGCGTGTTGTCAGGCCCAAGGGCCTCTTCCATCCTTGTCAAGGGGAGTGCTAACCTTCTCTCCTTTCATACAACACTGACCTCTACTTTTTCATCCCACACTACCTTTCCTCCCTGGAGAAGCCTTCCATGACCCCCGCAGCATCCTATGTTCTTTTCTAAAGACCTAAGTCCTTAACAAAGTTGATAAAGCCCTCCGTAATTTGCCGCCTGGCTCCTCCAAAGCATCACTTTGTGTCAGCTTCCCTCACCACCTGTGATCTGGAACACAGGCCTCCTCCCAAGTCTTTGGGAAAAAAATTCCTCACTCCACAGGGACTTCCGCATGGGCTGCTCTCTATGCTTGAACTTTCTTGCACTGCACTCCTAGACAGGATGGCTGAGGAAGGCCTCTCTAATGAAGAGAGATTTGAACAGAGCAAGGGAGCAAGCCATGAGGTTATCTGAAGAAAGGCTGTCCCAGACAGAAAGATGGCACTGAAGTCCCAAGCTGTGAATGTACTTGATGCATAGGAAGAACGGTGACTGCCCATGCAGGCTGGCAGAGAGAGAAAGGGCAAGAGCAGCAAGAGATGAAATCAGAGGCATGGAGGCTGCATCATGCAGGGGCCTCCTAAGCCACAGTAAGGGTTCTGGCTTTTTCAGGGGTTTAAAAAAAATTTTTTTTTTGAGACAAAGTCTTGCTCTGTCGCCCAGGCTGGAGTGCAATGGCGCATATCTTGGCTCGCTGCAACCTCTGTGTTTGAGCAATTCTTCTGCCTCAGCCCCCTGAGCATCTGGGATTACAGGCATCTGCCACCTTACCCAGCTAATTTTTATATTTTTAGTAGAGACAGTGTTTCACCATGTTGGCCAGGCTGGTCTCGAACTCCTGATCTCAGGTGATGTCCCCACCTCAGCCTCCCACAGTGCTGGGATTACAGGTGTGAGCCATCGCACCTGGCCTGGCTTTTTCTTCTAGTGAGATGGGAGCTACTAGAAGGTTCTGAAAGAATGATGTGATCTGGTTGAGTTTTAGAAGGACTACTCTGGCTGCAAAGTACAGACTGTAGAGGGGTAAGGGAGGAAGTAGAAAGAACAAAGGGAAGGTAAAGGCTTTAATTCAGACGAAAGGTAACAGTGACATTGAGCATGGTGAGAGTAGTGGTGGAGGTGGTCAGATGCTAGATGAATTTGGAAGACAGAGTTGACAGTATTTGCAAATTGAGGTGGATTTTTACTTGCAAATGAAACAGATTTCTCTTTAAACAGTATATCTCTTCCTTAGATAGCAGAGACAGCATAAGCTGTGACACCAGACTGGATGGGTTCAAATCCTGATTTTATCCCTTACTAATTGTGTAACCATTAGGCAAATTATTTTTCTGTGCCTCAGTCTCCTCATTAATAAGACGGGAATAAGGTCACTAGTTCATAAAGTTGATATAAGGATTGAGTTATCTGCAAAGCATTTAAACATATAAGTGCTATGTAAGGTGTTTATAAAACAAGTAAGTGTTCATCAATCCCTAGCCTAAGTCAGGCTCTGGGTTATGAGTTCTAATATCTCCTTGAACTTTTCCTCCAGCACTTTCATAGTTTGTAGGTATATATTTAATAAATAAATGTCCCCCTCACTAGACTGAGAGTTTTACAAGGAAGGAAACTGACTATTTTGTTCATTCTTCTATCCCTGATAACTAGAACAATTACCCAGTTCCTGGTCATACTCAGCAGATATTTATTGATTCAATGAAGGAATGATCTGATCACATTTCATCCTAATGATCTTTTCACATTTTCATCTGCTCCACCAGTGTATAAACCTCTTCATGTTTTTATTTCCGGTATCTAGTACTAAGATACTAGTATCTAGTTCTAAGCACAAAGTAAGTGCTCAATAAATGCTTCCTGAACTAAAGCAGGAACTGTATAAACATTTTCTGTAATCACTGTACTAAATTTATGTTACTTGTTACCAATCTGAAGGGTTATCTGGCAAAAAAAAAACAGCTGGTGTGGACAAACGAAACACCTGGATGTGGCCAACAGCCACCAAAATGTTAGAAATAATATCCTTTAACGTGTGAGGCAGTATAGCAATGAAAATACTTGCTGTGACTGTGGAAATAGTGATTGTAAATATAAAGGTGGACACACAACTGATATACCTTCAAATTGCAAGTCATCTACCGCTGCCATTCAGCCAGTAAGTCTTCTCCCAATTATGAGGAAGAAAATTTGCAGGGGTCTAAAAGAAAAAAATAAGTGAACGTAGTAGGATAACAGTATAAAATATCTGCAAACAAATCTTATTTCTGTATTAGAAATGGTATCGCTTTCCCTTGCTTCTCTTTTCAGTGGGGTTTGATAGGTTTATATAAAGACAACCACTAAGCGTCAGGTATTATTAAATACTAAAACTTACAAAGAAACTAACCCGGGAGTCCAAAGGTTCCGATTCAACCTTATTGGTTGTGTATGTACCAGGAATGAATCTCAACCCACTGTGTGAATGTTTGGAGACCAGGTGCAGCCTAGAGATGTAACGATGAGGAAGGAGAGGCTGAGGTTTGAGACAGGTGATGGGGACAGTGAAGAACAAAGGCAGTTCAGCCCAGCCAGTGGTTAAGGGCACAGGCTCTGGGGTCAGACAGAGCTGGGTTTGATTCCCGATTCCGCTGCTTCTCTGCTGTGTGCGAGCTCCTCGGGGCCTCAGTTTCCTCATCTGCAAAATGGGTGCATAACAGTACCTCGTCACACAGTGCGGGGGCCATTAAATGGGACAGTGTGTGTAAGGCGCCTAGCGCGGAGCCAGGCAATTAGTAGGCAATGGGGTGTCGGCGACCCTGCAGCCTGGGACACCGCGAAGAAAAGGCAGTGTTTTAGGGAGAGGAACTGGGCCGCGGCGGCCCGGGCGGGCAGGAGATCCCGAGACCCCTCAGCCCCATACAGGTCCCGCAAACCCGGCCGCCTCACCTCGCGGGGCTGGGCGTCCAGCGGGTCCTGGGAAGGCTCGGGCCTCAGATGCTCCGCGCCGGTTCCGGTCCAGCCCAGTTGCCGGAAGCCGGAGATCCGGGGGGTGGAACTTCTCCGCCTCCTCCGGGAAGAGCCCCGCCTCCTTAAAGAGGCAGCGGCTCCCGGGACACCTGCGTGCCGCGGCGCGCGGAGTCTGCTCCCTCCCGAGGGTGAGCCTCGGGTTCTTGAAGAGACAGGCGAGGGCGGAGTGGTGCGGTCGCTGAGTGTGACTACTTGCTTCGGGGAACGCAGAAAATTATCGAGCGTAGGATATTCTTACTGTGTGTTTATACCTCTTTTCCTATGAAAATATAAAATCGAGTAATGAAAGACGACAGTGAAAGGAAAAAATAAGTCACCCGCGTCGCCAGTCCCCCAGTTTTTGGGGGGCCATAAAAATTTAACTGGTGAGAAAGTGCATGAGTTGATTACATTCTGAATGAGTGTCGAAAGCGCGATGTCTGTTCATATAAGCTCCCCCAGTAAGTGGGCAATTAGAAGACTTTATATCTAATAACAGCCAAATACAGTGTATTTTTTTTCAAGGTTATCATGATCAGGCTTTGTATATGCAGGATCTCTAATTCTCAGAACAATCCTGCTATCTTGGGATGAGTATTCTCATTTTACAAAGCGAAAGCTGAGGCTTAGAGCATGTACAGGGTGCTTTTGGTTGAGTATGTACCAGGAATGAATCTCAGTTCGTGAATCAGCTATGCAAGGATATCAGCCACCTCTTATGTCCCATTTCAGATCATCTTGGCCTCACCTGCTGCTTATTTCACCGCCACTCATCGTATTCCAGCGTCAGCAGATATAACTTGACTGAACTTTGCCTCCAGCCTATGCTTCAGGCTTCTCACCTTCTGCTTCGAGTCTTGTTTCTTGATGCTGTGGGGTCATGGGACCTTGCTGGAACCACTCAGTACCCAGAAGTATAGGGGTAGAGAGTTAATGTCTCATGGGGCAAATCTCTGACCAATGGGGTCAACAATTGATGAATATATGTGTTTCCTTTTTCCCTCTCAGACAGGCGCCCTTTCATTTAGCTCTCAAACTACCTAGCAGGATTAAGCAACCAAATGCCTTCGAAGGGACCAATTTGACAAGGCATCCTCGCATTGGCTCTCCTTCCTTCCCTGATTTACAAGCCCTGTCCTTCACTCCTGGTCCTTGGATTCATACTTGCCAATAAACTACTCATATGAGGAACCAACAAGAAGGCATGTTGGTACCAAAAGTGGGCCCAGAAAACAGAACCTCAAGTTGGCATTTCCTAACTGAACTGCTCACTAGTCATGTGGCAACAACAAATACATTGCTGGTGATAAAGGGAGAGGGAAGGGAGGGTGGTGGAGTGGTAACATTTACAATAGAATGGCAGCATAATTACTAAGCTGTCTGCCTATAGTTGATTGGGATAAGGTGCAGGTAGAAGACTTTTAAGGTGCTGAGTTATCTAGTGGCTGTGGCACTGGAACAGTAAGAGGACAATGGTAATTATAAGGACTATGGAATGGACTGGATTTTCTTAACTCCATTAGAACCCTTGTAAATAAAATGACAGAGTCAGAACAGCCGACTGTCAACTTGAGGCACTTGGTGAAAGCTAGAGAGCCTCTATGGCAGCTTTGAAGGAGATTCTTATTCTTCTATAGACTTGAGAAAGACTGGACTGAAAATCAGGCCCAAGATCTAATTGTAAGAGTGGCAAAGTTTCAATTAACACTGAATGCGCAGCCTCTGTAGGTCTCCTCCATCAAAGCTGGGGCATTGACAGATAATGAATGGGACCCTGAGAAGTGGGATGAGGATATTTGGGTGGAAAAGCCTGAGACTTGACCATTCCTTGTTTCCAGTTGCCTTTGGATCTTTCACAGTGGCAGTAAGAGGACTTTGCTTAGAGATCCTGTAATAATTACCTTCACAACATTGCTTCAGACTAAGGGACCAATTTAGTTGTAAAAAAAAAAAAAAAACATGCAACAGTGACAGAGCATGGAACCCTTTGGTCTTACCATGTGACTTGGTCATCCAGAAGTAGGTGACCTAATAGGATGGTGGAATGGCTTGTTAAAGGCACAGTTAAGGCTCCACCTTGGGGAAAACACTCAGGAGACTGGGGCATTGTCCTCCGGCATGTAGTACATACACTAAGCCACTGGTTTATCAATTATTTATAATGATGCTTTGTTCTAAATATCTAGCATGTATAGATTTGCGAACCAAGGGGTGGCACTTCTCACCATCACTTTCAGTGAAACTTACACAGAATGTGTCCTTCCTGCCTCACAAGTTTAAGTTCTGCTTAGTTGGAAACCCTGGTCCCAGGGAAGCAGGGGAGGAGAAGAGAGAACACTTCCACTCCAGTTACAGTTCCAATTGGAAGCTATAACTGCCACCTAGACATTTTTGGCTTTTCATACCACCGCACCAGCAGGTAAAGAAAAGAGTGCCGGCCGTGCGTGGCGGCTCACGCCTGTAATCCCAGCATTTTTGGAGGCCAAGGTAGGCAAATCACCTGAGGTCAGGAGCTCGAGACCAGCCAGGCCAACATGGCGAAATCCCATCTCTACTAAAAACACAAAAATTAGCTGGGCGTGGTGGCACAGCCTGTAATCCCAGCTACTCGGGAGGCTGAGGCAGAATTGCTTGAACCTGGGAGGTAGAGGTTGCAGTGAGCTGAGACTGACCCATTGCACTCCAGCCTGGGCAACAGTGAGACTCCATCTCAAAAATAAACATATAAATAAATTAAATAAAAGAGTGCCACGTGGTAGGGTATAATCAGCCCTGATTACTTTAAGAAGTTGGGGGCTGGGCATGGTGGCTCATTCCCATAATCCCAGCATTTTGGGAGGCCAAGGAAGGATGATTGCTTGAGCCCAGGAGTTCGAGGCTACAGTGAGGTATGATCGCACCACTGCCCTCCAGCCCAGTGACAGAGTGAGGAAACCCCATCTCAATTGTTAAAAAACAAAAACAAAAACAAAACACAAAACAAAAAAAGGTCTTGGGTGTATTTTAAAACACTTTTCAACTCTGAGCTCCATGATTCTTCTTTCAGTTTCTCCAATGAGCTATGCTGTCTCTGGCTTCTGGGCCTTTGGCCATGTGGTTCCCTCCATCAGGACATATCCCCGCTTTGGCCAGCTGACTGCTTGCCATCTTTCTGGTTTCAGCATAGAAATCACTTCCTCAGGCTGGGTGTGGTGGCTCACATCTGAAATCCCAGCACTTTGGGAGACTGAGGCAGGTGGATTGCTAGGTCAGGAATTCAAGACCAGCCTGGGCAAGATGGTGAAACCCCATTTCTATTAAAAATACAAAAATTAGCTGGGCGTGATCATGGGCGCCTGTAATCTAATCCCAGCTACTCAGGAGGCTGAGGCAGAGAATTGCTTGAATCCAAGAGGCAGAGGTTGCAGTGAGCCGAGATTGCACCACTGCACTCCAGCCTGGGTGACAGTGCGAGGCTCCATCTCACACACACACAAAAAGAGAAATCACTTCCTCAGTGAAGTCCTCTTGACTTCTCCAACCAGAATTAGCTTCCCCTTCTCCATGCTCTCGTACCCCACACACACTCTCCACCTCTGGACTTCATATAGGAAATGGTAGTTTTTCTGTTTACTTGTCTATTCCCTGCACTGGACCATGACTTCCTTGAGAACAGAGGGTGTTTTATTTATCACTCCATCCCCAGTGCTAAGGGGAGTCACAGGCCCCAGGTTTTGTTAGGGATGATCCCGTTTCTGTCTTTGCCCTGGGAGGTTTCAGATCCCTATCTCCTGGGGAGGGCTTTGACTTTAGAAATAGTCAACCAACAACTAGAAGTCATCATGGGGAAACATCTTTCATTAGTAAAAGAAGACTTTGTTAACATGCAAGCCTACTGGCTTGCAGGAGAGCCTCTAACAGGGTCTCTTTAAGTGTGGTCTTTTTAAGTATTTGTTTTTTAAACATTAATCAGAGGGAGAATTTAAGATGTGGAATCTACCAATCCAAGAATCTCTCTAAAGTTAAGGCAAACAATGGGAAATGATCATGATTAGAACAGACCTTTGTGCACCTGGTTAGGAATTTTCTGTCTCATGACAGAAAGGCAAACATCTTCTGACCTGACTCCTTCCCCTGGCCCGGGTTGGCTGCCCCTACCCTGTACCTTCATTCAGCTCCGCCCAGCGTCGCCTGGCTGCAGCCTCTCTGCCGTAGGTCTCAGAGCTTACTCTGGCTGTGCCGAGATGGGGCTGCCTGGGCCAGGGCTGTGGCTGAAGAGGCTCTGGGTGCTCTTGGAGGTGGCTGTGCATGTGGCTGTGGGCAAACTGCTTCTGACATTGTTTCCAGACAGAGTCAAGAAGAACATACTAGCCATGGGCGACAAGACGGGTATGACCAGGAACCCAAACTTCAGCCACGACAACTGGATCCCGACCTTTTTCAGCACCCAGTATTTCTGGTTCGTCCTGAAGGTCCGTTGGCAGCGACTAGAGGACACAGCTGAGCTAGGGGGTCTGGCCCCAAACTGCCCAGTGGTCCACCTCTCAGGACAGAGGTGCAACATTTGGGACTTTATGCAAGGTCAGGAGGCTTCTACCCACTTGCGGGGTGCTTGAAATAGCATGGATAGAGGGGGATGAGGAGATGGGTTGGAAAGTCCTGAATTCTCCTAATACTCTTGCTGCTCCTTGTGGAACTTGTCCTCTTCCTGAGACTAGGACTTCTTGTCGATTCTGTTTCTCTACGTAACATTACCGCCTTCCCAGGCACTCACATCACGAACCAGGGACATTTCAGCCCCTGGAACCCTGCTCTTACTGCACAGGCTGATCTGCCTGGGCTGCTCTTTGCCCACCTCTCTGCCTAGTTAACTTCTGTTCAATCTTCAGACTGCTGCTCAATCACACTTCTTTCGAGAAGCCAAGCCCAATTCCCCCAGACTAGGCTACCCCCTCTCATCTGCCTGTTTAGCATCCTGAACTTTTCTTTATTACACGTGTCACAGTTTATAATTATGTAAGCTGGCTGGGATTCTGTTTCCCTCACTAGCCTGCAAACTCAATGCAGGTCGAGACCATTGCTCTAACCCACGATTCCATCCATACCTGATGCTGGCACATGGAAGCTGCTCAGTAAATACTTGTTAAAGATCTCTCGTTCTCTCTCTAACTCCACCCACTCCCCAGTCCAGGCAAACCAGTTTCATCTACTTGAGTTCTGTGCCTCTCCACTCAGTTTTCTCTTTTTTGTCCTTCCAGCTTCTCTTCCTGCCAGAACTCCCATCTCCCCAACTTGCCCACTCAGCCAGCCCAGCTTGTGAATGGCTGCGGGATCACTCTTCTGTGAGTACATCCCAGCTCAACCACTTTCAGCAGCTCCCTCTGCATTTAGGATGAAGCCCAGGCTCAGCCTTGGACGGGTCCTCCCTGGTCAGGCTCCAGCTTTTCCTCCCAATACTACCTCCAAGCTTCCTCACACTCATTTCTTCTGGACAAACTGTTGGGCCTTGCACATCTCTTGTACCTTCCCTTGTCTTTGCCTTTGCTGGTTTCGTTGGCTGGTCAGGAATGCCTTTCCCCACTCCATCGCCAACAGTCCAAATCCCCCTCATTCACGCAGGTCCAGCTCTCTTGCTGCCGCCTCCTCCGTGAAGCCACCTCAGCTCCCTACAGCTAGGCATGCGCTCTCTCCCTTCGGCTCATGGCTCTCTGTCTTCGCCTCTCCTTGGACACTGCTGCTTTCTGCCTAGCACCTGGCTACCTAAGCACAAGTCTTATTTCCTTGCCCAATGGGGAGCCTCAGGAAAGGGCGTGTGTCTGATTTATCTCTGGATTCCTCAGCATGCTTGGCCCAGGGCCTAGATGCAGCAGGTAGAGAAGGCACCTGAGGCAGTTGGTTTATCCCTTGCTTTTCTTGTTCTTCTTTTACTTTGTAAAAAAAAAAATTTTTTTTTGAGACAGGGTCTCACTCTGTTGCCCAGACTGGAGTGTAGTGGTGCACCCTTGACTTCCCAGCCATCCTCCCACCTTAGCCTCCCTAGTACCTGGGACTACAAGTGCATACCACAATATTCAGCTAGTTTTTGTAATTTTTGTAGAGGTGGGGGTTTCACCATGTTGCCCAGGCTGGTCTTGAACTCCTAGACTCAAGTGATCCACCAACATTGGCCCTCCAAAATGCTGGGATTACAGGCATGAGCCACTGTGCCCAGCCTATCCTGAGCTCTTCAAAGCGTGTTCTTTAAAACCTAAATTCCACAGATATGCTTTACTATGTAGTGTTCCCCGGTCAAAGTAGTTTGGGAAACCTGAATACTATATCCTCCTCCTGGAATTTCATGTGCCTATGAGCGTGTGCACGTGAGGAGTTTACAATTCCATAGAAGTGAAATGGAGGAGGCTGTAAAAAAACAGAACTTTTGCCTGCAGGACTTGGAAGGTTTCCTGTAGGAGGTGGCTCTGGATCTAGGCCTTGAAGAATGAGTAACATTTTTGTAGCTTGGCAAGGAAAAAGGGAAGAGTGTTTCAGAGGGGAAGGCAGGAGCTTCTTTTTCGTTGTTGTTCATTCATAATTTTAAACCACAGTGCACAAATGACCTCAGTTTATTCAACTAATTCCTCTGGTAATAAGAGCAATGGTAATAACTAACTTATCACATGCCCATGAGCCAAGCACTGTAACAGAATCAGGCCAAATTGCTGAATGCCAATCATCTGCAGATCAGTTCCCTGAAAGCCAGCTTGCCTCATGGCCAGTTCACGGAATGTACTTGCATCACCTAACTGTCCACTTTCAGGGAGCCGGTTTACATTTTAAAGACTGTTCAATTTGGGCCAGGCACAGTGGCTCACACCTGTAATTCCAACACTTTGGGAGGCCAAGGCGGTTGGATCACTTGAGGTCAGGAGTTTGAGACCAACCTGGCTAACATGGTGAAACCCCATCTCTATTAAAAATACAAAAATCAGCCGGGCATGGTGGCAGGCGTCTGTAATCTCATCACTTGAACCCAGGAGGCGGAGGTTGCAGTGAGCTGAGATCACACCACTGCACTCTAGCCTGGGTGACAGAGCAAGACCCTGTCTTGAAATAAAATAAAATAGACTGTTCAATTTGTTTCTGCTCCCTGCTGCTGCAGCTGAGACTATAAAATATTAAGAGTGACCAGGTGCAGAGGCCACGCCTGCAAACCCTGCACTGTGAGCAGCCAAGTGGGAGGATTGCTTGAGCCCAGCAGTTCAAGAACAGCCTGTGCAACATAGTGGAGCCCTGTCCCTGCAAAATATTTAAAAATTATTGGGGTGAGCTGGTGTGCACCTGTCCCAGCTACTCAGGAGGCTGACTGGGGTTACTGGAGCCCAGGAGTTGAGGATGCAGTGAGCCATGTTCACACCTGTGCATTCCAGCCTAGGTGACAGAGAAAGACACTGTCTCAAAAATAAATAAATAAATAAATGATTTTTAATGGCAAGAGGAGGAAACTGAAGCAAAAGAAAAATCTAGTTACAAAATAGAGTTGACTTTCAACACATTAACCTAAAGTCCCCTGAAATCATAGGTACTAACAATACAGAAATAAACAGCATAGGCCTCTGCCCTGGAAAGCCTCTTAACCCTGAGTGAGAGATGGTGTTGTGTCAAGGAAGCAGAGGGCATTGGGGAAGGAGCCCTGTCAAGAGTAGGGTAAGGAGGTGGCCGAGGGAAAGCTTCCTGGAGGAGAAGTTGGTAAGCTCATTGTCTAGGGGCAGTGAAACCTTGGAGTGGGTGAGGAAGGGGTATATGGGGAGCAGGGCAGGGCAGAAGGGAGGAGCAACAAAGGTCTGAGATGTGGAAGAGCATCATTCAGTTTGGCAGAATTGGGGTCCCAGAGGCAGGAAGGGGTGAAGGATGAGGCAGAAGGCATGATCAGGAACCGGAGCTTATGGGGCCTCGTGTGTTGTAGCTGCAGGTTGACTTTATCCTGGTGAGTTCTGGAAGAGTTTCTAAGTGGGAAGTAAACATGACCAGTTCTTCTTATTAGAAATATATTGACTGGGTGCAGTGGCTCACGCCTGTAATCCCAGCATTTTGGGAGGCCGAGGCCAGTCAATCACTTGAGGTCAGGGGTTCAAGACCAGCCTGGCCAATCTGATGAAATCCTGTCTCTACTGAAAATACAAAAATTAGCTGGGTGTCATGGTGTGCGCCTGTAATCCCAGCTACTTGGGATGCTGAGGAAGGAGATTTGCTTGAACCTGCCAGGTGGAGGTTGCAGTGAGCCAAGATCACGCCACTACACTCCAGCCTAGGCAACAAAGCAAGATTCTGTCTCAAAAAATAAAAAGAAAGAAAAGAAAATACATGTTGTAATACTTTGGAAACCCACCAGGCCACCAAAAAGCTCTGTTGTATGCTTTGGGTATAAAATCTGAACTCAGAGACAGAGACAG
This sequence comes from Sapajus apella, assembly GCF_009761245.1. Classification (NCBI taxonomy): domain Eukaryota; kingdom Metazoa; phylum Chordata; class Mammalia; order Primates; family Cebidae; genus Sapajus; species Sapajus apella. The sequence continues at coordinate 31,900,980 of NW_022436976.1, read as the reverse complement.
AGAGACCTGAAGAATCTTTACTGATAATCTAAAGCAGCTGCTTCATTTTTCGAATGCAAAGGCCCAGAGAGGTGAATGACTTGCTTAGAGTCACACAGGGAGTTCTTAGAAGAGCCAGAACTAGAATGCGTGCCTTCTGACTCTCAGCTCGTGCACTTGCTGTTACTGGATGAGACAGCAGGAGCTCAGGGAGACTCTCAGCCACCTCCAGTCCTCGGTGTGTCCACACACACGCACACACACAATATACACACACTCTTGGACACACGCAGAGCGAAATATCAGTAACTGGCATGGTGTGGCAGAAGGCAAGTTCTGGATGATTTACTTTCTGGATAACAAGAGTTAATCTGAAATTGCTTTTATTTCAGCCCCTGTTTGAAATCTTTTAACATTTTTCCAAGTGTTGTCCAGTAACAATAAACAGGATTTCTCTGCTAAGAGATCCTGATGCGGGGGTTACTGACTCGGACTGTTTTCCCATGTATACAAAGGAGTTGGACTTGATAGTCTTCACTAGATTCTTTTTTTTTTTTTTTTTGAGATAGAGTCTCACACTGTTGCCCAGGCTGGAGTGCAGTGGTGTGATCTTGGCTCACTGCAACCTCCTCCTCCCAGGTTCCAGCAATTCTCCTGCCTCAGTCTCCCGAGTAGCTGGGATTACAGGTGCTCGCTACCACACCCGGCTAATTTTTTGTATTTTTAGTAGAGACAGGGTTTCACTATGTTGGCTAGGCTGATCTCGAATGCCTGACCTCATGATCCACCCACCTCGGCCTCCCAGAGTGCTGGGATTATAGGCATGAGCCACTGCGCCTGGCCTGGATTCTTGAAATGGTGTTCTCTGCACTGTGGTCTGTGGACATGGGCGGGGCGTCAGCCCCCATGTACTCATCCTTTATCTCTCTGCTGCTGAGGAAAGCAGAGAACTGAGTTTAAACTTTGCCCTCAATATTGACCACTGTACCCAACCACACGACAAATAATTAAACAAATGGCTCTGTGTCTTCCAGGGTCTGAATCAGTGGATGTTGAATTTTTTCCCAATTAAAAACAAAATTTCATACAGCTGATACTTAGAGTTGAACACAACCATAAGTCTTTTGGGTTATTTATTTTTTATTTTTAGTTTTTATTTTTATTGAGATGGAGTCTCATGCTGTTGCCCAGGCTGGAGTGCACTGGCACGATCATAGATCACAGCAATCTCATTCCTGGGCTTAAGCGGCCTTCCCGCCTCAGCCTCCCAAGTAGCTGGGACTAGACATGTGTCACCACGACTGGGTAATTTTTTTTTAAGTGACGGAGTCTTGCTATGTGGCCCAGGCTTTTTGGGTTCCTACCTAAAGAGTGACAGAGTGACTCTCTGGGGTCATAGGAGGCCAGTGACTGGCCACTTGGCCACAGTTGACCTCTGAGCTGCCCTCCTGAAGCCTGGGCCTCCTTATCACATGGGTGAGGAATCATAGTGCAGTCAACCAGCAGAGACTGGGGCTATATAAATCAATAGTTGCATATTTTCTTTCTTTTTTTTTTTTTTTTTTTTTTTTTTTTTTAAGAGACAAGATCTTGTTATGTTGCCCAGGCTGGAGTACCGCAGCTATTCACAGATGCTATCATAATATAATACAGTCTTGAACTTCTGGGCTTAAGCGATCCTCCTGCCTCAGTCTTCTAAGTAGCTGGAACTATAGACACACTTGTCTATATCTGACTCATTTTTTGCAGTTTTGGCTGCCCAGCTCCTAACGCTCCTTCCTACTTAGAATTCTCTTTTTTGTGTTCTGTTTATGAAACAGTGCGCCCAGCCTTGCTCTATATAAGGAATATAAACCAATTTTGTTTCTTCTTTTACTTGGACACCAGGAAACTCAGAGTCAAAATATAGCTCAGTTACAACAAATGCATGGGATCTATGGCCTGTGTGTATTCCATTTTCCCCTCCTGTTGTATGCCTCCCAGAGGGGCATGATTAAAACAAAATCTGGCCAGGCATGGTAGCTCACACCTGTAATCCCAGTACTTTGGGAGGTCAAGGCGGGCAGATCACCTGAGGTCAGGAGCTCGAGACCAGCCTGGCCAACATGATGAAACCCCATCTCTACTGAAAACACAAAAATTAGCTGGGTGTGGTGGTATGCACCTGTAATCCCAGCTACTTGGGAGGCTGAGGCAGGGGAATTGCTTGAACTTGGGAGGCGGAGGTTGCAGTGAGCTGAGATCGCACCTTTGCACGCTGGCCTGAAAAAAGTAAAAAATAAAAAAAAAGTATATTTAATGTTTTAATATAGGTGTAAGGAGCTTTAAATTCTTTGCAGAATAGCAGAACACAGAGGGGGTATAGTTAACCAAATAAACCAAATAAGCAAGTTAAGATGCCCTCTGCTCCCCGTCTATCAGCAAGCCCCATCAATTCCACCTTCTCCCCAGCTCTATTGGCCTACATTAGCATGCCCAGGCTCTCATTCTCCCCCGCTCTCTCTCTCCCTCTCCCTCTCTCTCTCGTAGAGACACAGTCTCATTCTGTCACACAGGCTGGAGTGCAGTGGCACAATCACAGCTGACTACAGCCTCAACCTCTTGGGCTTAAGGGATCCTCTGGCCTCAGCCTCCCGAGCAGCTGGGACTACAGGCACACACTACCAGGACCAGCTAATTTGTGTGTGTGTGTGTGTGTGTGTGTGTGTGTATGTGTGTGTGTGCAGGTGAAGTCTTGCTATGTTGCCCAGAGTGGTCTCAAACTCATGGGCTCATGCGATCCTCCTGCCTCGGCCTCTCAAAGTGCTGGGATTACAGGCATGAGCTACTGCATCCAGGCCCATTGTCTTTCATGTAGACTTCTCCAATGCCCCCAACTGCTTATCCCTCACTTTCCTTCTCACTCTTAGTCCTTTCTCCACAGAGCAGTCAGAGTGATCTTCAAGTGTAAATCTGTCATTACATAGCTATACTGTAGCAGTCAGGGCTCTGGCTTGTAAGCAACAGAAGTTTCCTCTGGTTTTCTTGGTCACATACACATATGTACATAAAGGAACATACTGGAAAGATGTTGAGTGCTTTCTAGAATCAATACCAGCTGGTCTTAATTGGACTGTCTTTTAGCATCAATAGTTGGGTTTGGATGCTGCTGTCATTGTGGTTGCCATGGGAACCCATCACCATCCCTTACGGGGCACCACACTGGTCTGTGGATGAATTCTACCATCTCAATGACTCCCAGAATCAAAGATCTATGTGGAAGGGTATAATTAGCCCAGCTGGGGTCACTGCCTGAGCCCTGGCTGCCGGGGTAAAGTGTGAACCTGGCCCTTCTGTCTTCCCTAGAGCAAGGCTGGGCACACTGTTTCATAAGTAGACTACAAAATAGGGAATTCTAAGTAGGAAGGAGAGTTAGGAGCTGAGCAGCCAAAACTGCAAGAAATGAGTCGGATGTGATCAAGCGTGCCTGTAGTTCCAGCTACTAAGAAGGCTGCAGCAGGAGGATCACTTGAGCCTGGAAGTTCAAGGCTGTCGCGTATTATGATGGTACCTGTGAATAGCCACTGCACTCCAGCCTGGGCAACATAACAAGATCTTGTCTCTTAAAAAAGAAAACAAAGAAAGCAGATATGCAACAATGTTGACCACCCTTGCTTTCTATCCCCATGATAGCCCACATACCTAGAATAAAATCCAGATTCTTTACAAAGGCTTATGAGAGCCTACCTGCTCTGGCCCGTCCCTAATTCTCTAACCCCTCTCTTGTTGCTTCCCATGTCAGTGGTTTTGTGGGGCCTTGAACACACCAAATTCTGTCACTCCCTGGGGACTCCCTGACCTCATGATCTGCCCACCTTGGCCTCCCAAAGCACTGGGATTACAGGCATGAGCCACCACACCTGGCCGCCTGTCCTTCATTTCTCAGGTTAAATGGCAGCTCCTCTCTGCCCCACCTGTCTAAAGTAGGTCACTCCTTTCTAGTCTGTCTCCTAACACTGATCATAATTGGAAACGTCCTCATTTATGCATTGACTTACTTTTTTTGCCTGTCTCCCCATTAAGCAGACTTCAAACTGCACACAGCCGGAGAGCTGCTGGTCTCATTCTCTGTGGAATCCCCAGTGTGTGGCAGGGAGACTTGCATATTTTAAGTGCTGAATAAATACTTCTAGATAAAATGAGAGTGTGCTACATGTTGGAGATATGAGGATGAATGAGGAACAAGTGGGGGGCTGGGGAGCATGTGGACACTTAAACAGGCCATGTCACAGTGCAAGACCAGCCACGCTCCAATAGATATATGGTAAGGGCTTGACATTGTCAGCTCTGGCTGTAAGAAACCACAGTGGCTGGCTGCTCCCCAGAGTTGTCCTCAGTCTAGGATGGGGAGTTACAGAGGCCTTCCACCCAAGGCTGGCTTCATGGACACGAAACCGGTGAATCAGACAGGGGCCCACACTCCAAAGGGCCTTGTCCTTGGGGTTTAATGTTCTGCAGCAGCTGTCTTGAATTTTTGTTGTTGCTGTTTTTAGTACATCAGAGTTGCAAAGTATGTCTTGAAATTCTTCAAAATTTTATCTTTGAATCTGCATTTTGTAAGCGAAACCCCATGTGACAATGGAGCATGCCCAGAGGACTTGGAGGCTCTGTTTGCACAGGCTCCTGCCTTCCACAGCCTCCCTGCCCTACCAGGACATGTTCTCCAAGGCCCACTCTCCCATCCCCAGGTGCTCCTTCCTGCTCCCACCCAGAGACTGCGGCCATCTCCTGACCCTAGAGTGGGCCTGGATACAGAAGTGAGGAAGGTGGGGGTCAGGTGAGGAAGGTGGGGGTCAGGTGTCGCATCCCCCAGTGTCTCATGGCAGCTGTCCCCATCCTGGGCTTACAGTGACCGAGGGTGGGGGGAGCCTCTTGTCCACCCCTTCCCTCATCAAGGTACCTAGTATGTCCCTCACAGAGGTTGCAATACCCTGTGGGTTGGGGTGGTGGCCAGGTGGGAAGGGGCTGTGTCTGGCTCAACTTCTGTGATTTTGGGTGGGGCATGGCATGTTGGTCTGGTGGCTGGAGGGAGAGGGGAGGTGCACGCACACTCAGTCTCTGGGGTTCTGGGTAGCTGTGAGGATCTGCTCTCACTCTCTATGAAGATCCCTGTATCAGGGGAGTATGACATTAAATAGCAACTAAAAGAGAGGGACCATAGAAAATTAGAAACGTCTTTGTATTTTAGGCTGGACATAGTGGCTCAGGCCTGTAATCCTAGCACTTTGGGAGGCCAAAGCAGGTGGATCACCTGAAGTCAGGAGTCCGAGACCAACCTGGCCAACATGGTGAAACCCCATCTCTACTAAAAATACAAAAATTAGCCAGGTGTGGTGGCACGCATCTAGAGTCCCAGCTACTCAAGAGTCTGAGGCAGGAAAATCACTTGAACCCAGGAGGTGGAGGTTGTAGTGAGCTGAGATTGCGCCACTGCATTCCATCCTGGGCAACAGAGCGAGACTCTTGTCTCAAAAAAAAAGAAGGAAAGGTCTTTATATTTTAATGAATTTTATGGCACTTTCCCCCACTTTTTGGACAAGGAGCCCTGCATTTTCATTTGGCAGCAGGCCCAGCAAATTACGCAGCAGTTCCTTCTCCAACCCGTCACTTTCTGTGTGGAACTGCCTTCGGTGCCTCCCAGCTTCACAGCTCAGGGAGGAGATAAAAGCTCACAGCAACAGCTCAGCACCTGCTACAGGCCAGGCACCAGATGAAGCCCTTAGCTCTCTTAATTTATTTACTCCTCATAACAGTGCTATAAAGTATTATTATGCCCTCTTGTGGACGAGGAAACTGAAGTGTTACGAATAGAAAGAGCACTAAATTGAGAGTCCAGAAACCAGAATGTTCATTTTAACTCCTCACTGACCTGCTGTGTGACCTGGAGCAAGTGTGTAAAACTCAGTTTCTTTGCCTATAAAATGGAGAAAAATGAGCAACCCTGCAGTATTACTAATCCCATCACATGAGAGAATGGATGCATGCCTGCCTCATAAACCGCATGAAAGGAGCTCCTCTTACCACATTTAAGGAGCCTGACATGCAGCAACTGCAGGTGGTCTGCTGAAACCACCTGACGAAAACCTCTCATTTAGCAGCCTCTGCTAAGTCATGCTCTCTAGACTTTGAACCCCAGTGCCTAGGACCCTTCCTGGGGTGGGGGGCGGGGCGCATAAAAATAGCAGAATTGAAAGTAGGAGTGAAAGTGGTGCTTATAAAAGAAAGCTGTGTGTAGAGTCTCAGTTTGTGATGATTCTTTCTGTTTCAGGCAACAGGCCCCTGGTGCTGAATTTTGGAAGTTGTACCTGACCTTCATTTATGTTCAAATTTGACCAATTCAAGAGACTTACTGAAGACTTTAGTTCTGTAGCAGATTTTCTCATCATTTACATTGAAGAAGCACATGCATCAGGTACAGGAAGATTCTCTGCCTCTTCCACCTCTTCCCGCTGTCTCTTTTCTCTCTCCCTTTCCCCCAGGCACCATCTCAAGGTTGGGAGGTGGAGGGAGGAAGAGGAGGAGGGAGGGGAAGAGCCGCTATTCACTGCGCGCCCACCACTCTCAGGCCCTGCGCTAGGCTAACCTCACAGTCTGTGCTTTCAATCAGGCTACAGAGAGCAGAACACCTGGAGTGACAGAGTCTGGCTGGGAGAGGACTCTAACATTTTGATCAGATAAATAGGGAAGTCAAGGGAGAGGAACTGATTTGAACACATTTACGAGGAGTTTAGACCCATTCAAAATGTGACAGGTGAAATCATGGCCATATGGCAATTTTCTTTTTTTTTTCTTTTTCTTTTTTTTTTTTTTTGAGACAAGGTCTCGTTCTGTTGCCTGGGCTGGGGCTGGAGTGCAGTAGCACTCACATGGCTCACTGCAGCCTCAACCTCCTGGGCTAAATTGATCCTCTTGCCTCAGCCTCCCAAGTAGCTGGGACTGCACGCACATGTCACCATGCCCAGCTAGTTTTTTTGTATTTTTTATAGAGACAGAGTTTCACCATGTTACTCAGGCTGGTCTCGAACTCCTAGGTTCAAGCAATCTGCTCACATCGGCCTCCCAAAGTACTGGGATTAAAGATGTGAGCCACTGTGCCTGACCTATATGGCTGCTTATAAAATACATCCTAAGACTCCAAGGGACATTACAGTTCACCACCGTCAGTAGTTCCGAAGCTTTGGTAAGCATCAGGACCACCTGGGGTGCTTGTTAAAACAGACTGCTGGACCACACCCCAGGGTTGAGTCCATCTGGGATAGGGGGCCCCAGAAGGTACATTTCTCACAAGTTCCAGGTGACACAGATTCTTCTGGTCTTGGGAGCACACTTAGAGAACCACTACTTTAGGCCAACTTTTACCTGGGAGAAAATCCTTTCTACAGCCCCTAACTGGTGGTCACCCATCTTCATTACTTCACAGGAAATCCTGTTCCTTTGCTGGACAGCTCTGTTCATGAGAAAGTTCTTCCTTATAAAGGGCAGACACGTCCCTCCCTGAAACTTCTACACCTTGGTCTAGAAGTTGTAGAAGCCCACTGAACTTTATAAAAGGGTCAGACACCCCTCCATCTCCCTGATCTCCATGGGGCTTGAATCCATGAGTTTGGCCCAAATCTTAAATCTAGAGATTGAATAAAGACAAGAAGCCTGGTGTGGCCAAGAGGAACAAGAGTCATGTGCTCATTCATCTCCCTACAAGATGGGAGAGAAGCTGTCTGACTCATTTCTGTCACCCAGCACCCAGCAGAGTCCATGTCACACAGTCAGAGCTCAGTAAAAGTTGGGTGAATGAGTAAGTGTTTAGACCAATATAAACTTTCCTGGTTTGTCTGTGTGTTATAAGCACAGAGATTACTACTAATTAATTCTGAGCCAAGTTGGACCATCAGTGCTCTTCCCAGTGTGGTCCCTAGATGCCTGGTTTAGAACCACCTGGACTGCTTATTAAAAATGCATATTCCACGGCCCCACCCAGACCCATTACATCTTGATCTATATACACCTAAAGGTTTAAGGACTGCTTTCAACTTATTATTGTGTTCATTTAACTGGCAGCTTCTGTCCTCATTAAGACTTTGGGGCAACTTAAAATATTAGCACAAGGTAATAGGTAAATGGAAGTCCATCATACCATTCTCTCTACCTTCATGTATTGTCTTACTCTGTTTTGTGTTGCAATAAAAGAATGCCTTAAATGGTATAATTTATAAAGAAAATATACTTATTTAACCCATGGCTCTGCAGACAGAAGTTTAAGGGCATGGCCCTGGCTTCTGGCAAGGGCTTTTGTGCTGTATCCTGACATGGTGGAGAAGATCAAAGGGGAGGTCAACACTTGCGAAGAAGAGGCAAAAACCTGAGGGGGTTCTTGACTTTATAACAACCACTCTCACAGAAATGAATCCATTCCTGCAACAATTAATTCAGACTTGCAAGAGTGAGAACTCGAGAACAGCACCAAGCCTTATAGGAGGGATCTGCCCCCCATGACCCAAACACCTTCCACTAGGCTCCATCTCTCAACACTGCCACATGGGGGATCAAATTTCAACATGAATTTCAGTGGGAACAACCAAACTATATCCAAAACGTAACACGTATATATGGAAATTTCCATAATAAAACTTAAAAAAAATAGCCTGGGGACCAGCACAGCAAACATAAGCACAATATAGCTCTTTGTTAAATATTCCTTTGTGAGAGCAGCAGCCATCAGTTAAAGAAAGAAACCTTGGGCAGTGAGTGGCATAGGTGTTTGTAGTCTCCGTGGCAGTGAAGAGACAATACCTTGATGTCATCACAGCTGACAGGTGAAGTTCAGCCAAAGCTAAATTAATTGTCTTGGGGCAGCACTTCTCAAACTTTAATGTGCACTCTGATCACCTGGAGATCTTATGAAAATGCAGATTTTGGCTCAGGAGGGCCAGGCTGGAATGGAGCCTAGGTGAGGTAAGGCTACTGGTCCAGGGCCACACTTTGAGTAACAAGGTCCTAAAGGATATAGCTTTAATCTTTAAAAGAACAAATTGCAAACTGCCACAAGAGGAGTTGGATCATCATAGAAATTGTTTCCCGGTCCTGATACCTATCCCTTGACGCATTTTTCCTAGAGTCAGACAGGGCAAATTTAACCCTTTCCAGAACCCAGAGCTCCCCACCTCAAGCCACTGAGGAAAGGCTTCCTGTACCTGTCCCGACATACTAGTTTTTCTGCTCTGTGATTTACCACTGCTAATGCAGACAGTTCTTCCTCCTCCCCATCTCCTTCCCAAGGGTCTTTGTTTTTGTCAGACAGAAGTAGGTATGGCCTGAACCTCAGAAATAAAACATAGCCAGTGTCCACCAATCCTAGGGGATCTGGGGTCTGTGTCCCAAATCAGTTGGCCTCCTTGTCTCCACATACCACATTTGTCCAGGTGGAATATGGGGAGGCATGAAGTGTGGTGGAAAGAACACAAACTTTAGAATTTCAGACCTGAGTGTGAATTCTAGCTCTATTGGCTTCACCTCTGCAGTGCTTCAAAGTCCACATGACCTTGGGGCAAGTAGAGGGGCAAGGCCACCAGCAGTTTATGGTTATTTTTTTCAACTTGTGGGCCCATTGTGCGTCTCTCAAGGACAGGCAGGATGATGGGTTGGAGGGTAGTATGATTAGAAGGCAGGGAGACTGCTTAGGAGTGCATGGGAACAAGGGTAATTGCCAGGCTAGCTATTGCACTTGGCTATGAGCGCACCCTGAGTAGCTGATCTTGCGGCTGTCAGCAGAGCTCATGCAACATCAGCTGCAGTAGCAGAGGTAGTAGTATCTGAATTAAGAAAAAAGAAGGCCCCACTCTGCTTACTCTGCAGGTGGGTGGGTCAAGGAATCCGAATATTTCACCCATCTGGCTGGAGCAAAAAGCTGGAGTGATGGGGAGGAGCCAGGTCACTGAGAGCCTGGGGGACGACACAGAGGAGCTTGAGATTTGTCCTGAGGGCAGTAGCCACAGAAAGATCAAAGATTAGGCAGGAGAGTGACATGCTCAGATGTGCTTTTTTTTTTTTTTTTAAGACATAAGTTTGCTTTTGTCACCTAGGTTGGAGTGCAATGGTGTAGTCCTGGCTCACTGCAACCTCTGCCTCCCGGGTTCAAGTGATTCACCTGCCTGAGTCTCTCAAGTGGCTGAGATTACAGGTGTGCACAACCACGCCCAGCTAATTTTTGTATTTTTAGTAGAGATGAGGTTTCACCATGTTGGCCAGAGTGGTCTCGAACTCCTGACTTCAGATGATCTGCCCGCCTCAGCCTCCCAAAATGCTGGAATTACAGGCGTGAGCCACTGCACCCGGCCCAGATTTGCATTTTTGAAAGAACACTGTGGTGAAGAATTAGGAGAAGAAAATTGTTTAGACTCTGGAGAGTAGTACTTAAAGTTGATATGAATTAGAATCATCTGGAAGGCTGTTAAAACACGTCTGGGTCCCATTCCTAGTCCATCTAGGCTGAGGCCTAGGGTTTTCACTACTTAACAAGCTTCCAGGTGATGCTGATGCTGCTGGTCTGGGGACACACACTTAGAGAACTACTGATCTAGAACCTTGCCTCTTCAAGTGTGGTCCAGGCACCAGCAGTCTTGGCCTCCTGGAAGTTAGCTGGATTCTCAGCCCCACCTTCGACAGACTGAATCAGAATCTTACTTTACCAACGTCCCCAAATGATGCATGCAAATTCAAGATCAAGGAGTGCTGGTTTACTGGACTATTTCACATTGAAGAGCAGGGGGCCTGGCAGCCAAGAGCCCTGGGCTTCACTTTTAGATCAATCACTAATTCCCAATGTGACCTTGCATATTCAACCATAATAGGAAACTAGGCCAATCATTGCCAAGGGCTCCTCTGAGAACCTCAGTTAAAAGTGAGGGGCCATTTAGTCTGCAGAAAGCGTGTGCCATGTCAATGGAACTTGGTGCCTGGCCTTTCTCTTGTAGATGGCTGGGCTTTTAAGAACAACGTGGACATCAGGAATCACCAGAACCTTCAGGACCGCCTGCAGGCAGCCCATCTGCTGCTGGCCAGGAGCCCCCAGTGCCCTGTGGTGGTGGACACGATGCAGAACCAGAGCAGCGAGCTCTACGCAGCACTGCCGGAAAGGCTCTACATAATCCAGGAGGGCAGGATCCTCTACAAGGTGGTGACCTGGGGGCAGGGGGCCCAGGGAGGGCAAAGGGGCCCAGGGAGGGAGGGCATGGTCAAAAAGAAGGCTTTGCATCAAGCAGAACTGGATTCAAATCATCACCCAGTCATTTACCAGCCATGTAAGTCCTTTTACTTTTTGGAGTTTCTTCAGTTTCCTCTTCTGCAAAATGGGAATGTTGGTCCCACCTCACAGGGGATGAAATAATGCACGCAAAAGTCCCTAGCATTTGGACTGCAGCTGCATCCTCCTGGCTGCCTTTTGAACTCAGATAATGGCCCAGTCCTGGTCTGGTTTCAAGCTGAGAGACAGAGACTGTTGTTTTTTTTGGGGGGCGGTTTTTTTGAGACAGACTCTCACTCTGTTTAAGGCTGGAGTGCAGTGGGGTGATCTTGGCTCACTGCAACCTCCACCTCCCAGGTTCAAGTGATTCTTCTGGCCTCAGCCTCTCAAGTAGCTGGGATTATAGGTGCATACCACACCTGGCTAGTTTTGGTATTTTTAGTAGAAATAGGGTTTCGCCATGTTGGCCAGGCTGGTCTTGAACTCCAGACCTCAAGTGATCAGCCTGCCTTGGCCTCCCAAAGTGCTGGGATTACAGGCATGAGCCACCGTGTCTGGCCTGTTTTTGTTTTATAGACGATGTTCAGAGAGAGGGAATTGACTTTGCCAAGGTCACACTGGTCAAGGCTCTGATTTCAATTCTAAATCCCCTGATGGGGTGGGCCAGAAATGAGAAGGTCTGATGCTGCTAATATCTGAGGCAGGCCTGAGCCCGGGCTGGTGGGGTAGAAGGCTCAAGGGGAATGGAACCCATGGTCTGGAGCTGGAAATGCTAGATGCAGGGATGTGAGGCAGAAATGCAGTCCAGGCTCCCTTTCTTGTGATTGTTTCCTCTGAAGAGTTCCATGCGGGTAGATAATGAGGTCAAAAAATCGAGACCATCCTGGCCAACATGGTGAAACCCTGTCTACTAAAAATACAAAAAATTAGCTCGGTATGGTGGCATCACCTATAGTCCCAGCTACTTGGGAAGCTGAGGCAGGAGAATCCCTCGAACCCAGGAGGCGGAGGTTGCAGTGAGTGGAGATCGCGCCACTGCACTCCAGCCTGGTGACAGAGCGAGACCCCATCTCAAAAAGAAAAAAGATTCCAGCCTGGTCAGGGTGAGGGAGGTAAGTGCACAGCCTCTGGCCCTTTAGACACAGTTGTCTTGACCTCCCTTGAGAAGGTAGAAACTACATCTTAAAGCTACTGAAGGGATTTCAAGCCTTGGGGAGCAGATGAAATCAAGTATGTGGATGTTCTTCTGTCCATAGATAAAGATCAAGCTGACCCTACTTATTCAGATGAAACAAGTGAAAACTTGTAGGTAAATTCCCCATGGTGCAAGGGGAATTCAGGTCCTTCATCCTTCCCTGTACCCTGAGACATGGTTCAGGCATGACTGAGGCAAGCTGGGCACTGAGTCCCTACCTTGGATTAGGCCCTGTGCAAACACCAGAAACACAAAAATGAATTAAAAATGACCCACATCTTACTTCAAGGTACTCACAGGCTGAGGGATAAGGAAGACCCAAATAAGACTGGTACAGTGTCCCAACTGCTGTGGGACTCCAGAGCAGGGGTCAGCACGCCTTTTCTGTATGGGGCTGGAAAGTAAATATTTTCGACTTTGTGCCAAGTAATCCCTGTCGCAACAATTCAGTTCTGCTGTTATAGCACAACAGCAGCTGCAGACAGCATGCAAATGAAAGCATGTGAGGCATCAGCTCTGACCTGGCTCTCAGGCTGCACATTTTTCAACCTCTGGGGAAGGGTAGGCTTCTCAGAGGAGGCAGCAATTGCTTGGGCCTTGAAGGATAAGGAGTTGGCCAAGTGAGCACGGTGAGTGAAAAATCACTGCAGCATAGGGAAGAGGGTGGGCAGAGGCACTGAGGCATCGTAGGGCAGAGCATGAATAAAGGATGGGGACACTGGGGTTGCAGGGGTCTCATTCTGGACCAAGGGGTTTGGCCTTCATCTTAACACAACAGAGAGTCACTGATGGGTTTGGAGCAAGAAAGAGGCATGATCATACCTGTATTTAGAAAGTTCACTGGTTTGGCCAGGTGCGGTGGCTCATGCCTGTAATCCCAGCACTTTGGGAGGCTGAGGAGGCAAAGGCTGCAGTGAGCAAAGATTGTGCCACTGCTTTCCAGCCTAGGCAACAGAGCGAGACTCTGTCTCAAAACAAAATACAACAACAACAACAAAAGAAAGTTCACTGGTTCCAATGGCCAGGCATGGTGGCTCACGCCTATAATCCTGGCACTTTGGGAGGCCAAGGCAGGCAGATCACTTGAGGCCAGGAGTTCGAGACTAGCCTGACCCATGTGGCAAAACCCCATCTCTGCTAAAAATACAAAAATTAGGCAGGCATGGTGGTATGCACCTGTAATCCCAGCTACTCAGGAGGCTGAGGCATGAGAATCACTTGAGGCCGGAAGGCAGAGGTTGCAGTGAAGAAAGTTCACTGGTTCCTGGATGAAAAATGGACTGGAGGGAGCAGGGTAAGGACTGGGGATAGGTGTGAGGGTGACAGCTGCCCAAGCTGTGGATGAAAAGGGCAGACCTAGGGCAGTAGAACTGGAGAGGCAGAGATGGCTGAGGTAGGATGGGTAGAACTTGATGTGCGGCTGGAAAGGAAGATTAGGCCAGTCTGAAGGTCTGATGATGGAAGAAAACCTTATTGTATAGGCCCCTTCTCTTTCTGAAAGTCTGTGTCACTTTACGTCCTTTAGTTTTCCTCCTACTTCTCTGTCCAGCCTTCCTGTTAACTGCTGATGGCACTGTAGACACTTTTTCACCCACCTCACAGCTGCAACTGCCATTGAATTAGTCATGCTGACGACACCCACATAGACATCATTTGACCAGATCTTGCAACTAAGCTCCAGACCTACGTGTCCCTTACAAGTTGGAAATCTGGGAATGCCTGATTGATTTCTCTTGCAGGGTAAATCCGGCCCTTGGAACTACAATCCAGAGGAAGTTCGTGATGTTCTGGAAAAACTCCACAGTTAATCTGGACGATACCTCAATTCTAGGTGACCAACAGGAGGGCTTCTCAAGGCTTGCCTCTCCCTGAGACCCAGCTGGCTTTTACCTTCGACCTGTGTCCCTAGCTGAATCACTAGCTCAGATTTTTCTAACCTAAGCAAACAACTCCCAGCTGCAGAATACAGGTCACAGCACCCAATCAGGACAAACTGTTATCATCAGAAGATGACGCAACACTCGAGCTGTTCAGGCCAGTTTCCTGTTGAGGAAAGTACAGCTTCACACTGCTCCCACCGTGGAGACCACATTCATTGCACACTGTCTTTGAGAGAGCAGTTGCACTCCACAGGCACACTTCTAAGGTACGGTGTCTCTCTCCAGCCACTCTGATACCACGTAATTCAAGCTGGCATTCCTTCTACTAGGGAAATTCATTTTATCCAGTTTGCATTTATGGAATTGATCACTTAAGACACTAAATTGGTTTTTAGAACCAAGTATGGGAAGAATTCCAGTTGTCAGAAAGAGATGAGGAGTTGGAAGAGGGGGGATTAGAAACAGGAGGAGGCAGTCATCCTCTCCTTGCCAAAAGATTTAAACCTGTCTATGCTGGTGGTGATGATGGGTAGGTTTCCATGGTAACGCATCTCTAATTTTACCAGGGAAGAGAAGAGGAGAGTACTCGCTTTACCATCTTCAAATATATTTTATAGAAATCTAGCTCTCTGTACCCTGAAATCTTCCACTAGCCTCACTTTTCAACAGATTCACCTATAAGGGAGGGTTGGCTTCCCAAAAGCATAACCTTGACCAAACCAAACAACAGGCACCAGCAATGCTGGCATTCAGTTACGCAGAAGCTCCTACGTGAAATTCTGTTTGTCCGATTTCTTCGCAAGTCTCTTAATGGTCATTTGTGTTAGATTACATCAAACTAATGGATAACCATTGTTATTCATCTGTTTTAACTCTGTGTCTTTACATATTTGTTTATGATGGCCACAGCCTAAAGTATACACGGCTGTGACTTGATTCAAAAGAAAATGTTATAAGATGCAGCAAGCTAATAACAGAATGATTAAAACATATCAGGCTATTTTGGATGGCTTCAGTGTGATCTCAATATTTTCTTTTCCAATTTGTATCGGCCCAGTGTAATCTGACCAGCAAAAATACCATTTGCTGGAAGAGCCTCATTCGTGGGGAAGAACATTCAGGCTCTACGTTACATGTTAAATGTGGTTTTATCTTATGAACTCCTGCTGGAGTGAAATAATTTTTCACATTGGAATCAAATTACCTTTACAACATGACATAAAAATGAAAAGCCTTTCGCTAGCAAGAGAACATATTCTCTTTAGCTCTACTTTAGTTGCTACAATGTTAATATTATTAATGTTGTCATTTTACTCTTTTAAGAATAGTTATTATTGCGGGAGGCTGAGGCAGAAGAATCACTTGAACCCAGGAGGTGGAGGTTGCAGGGTGCCAAGATGGAGCCACTGTACTCCGACCTGGGTGACAGAGTAAGACACTGTTAAAAAAAAAACTTATTATTAATCATCTACCAGGCACAGTAATTTTCAGATATGTTATCTCGTTTAATCTCTCAATAACTCAAAAAGGAGATGATTATCCCCATTTTACAGATAAGGAAATCAAGGCTCAGAGCGTTAAGTAACTTGCATAACTTCTCAGAGCTAGTAAGTAACAAGCTGAGATTCAAACTGGACCTCTAACTTCAAGGCCAGAATCCTAGCTCTGTTCCTGCCAACTGGGCGACTTTGCTTAAGCTGCCTTGGTATCTTGACCTATAAAATAGTGTGCCTACTCTCTAGAGGATTCATGAGTAGAGCACTCAGAACTGTGCCTGACTTGGAAGTGTCATGGAAGTGTTGGCTATTATTATTACCATCATTATTGTCCCACAACTGCTTCCTCGGGCCCTCTTTTTGGGGGTAGGAGTGGAAGGAAGACAAGACAACAGGGACACTGAATAAAATTTCTCCATCCTGCCCAAGCAACTGATAACCAATACAGGCATTGAGTTTGTGAGGCTATACTGAAAATGAGCTGTGAGAATGACGGGGCTGAAGCACAGATGAGCACTCACTGTCCCTCCTAAGTACTAAGTTCCACAAAAGGAGACAGCATACAAGGCAATGCTCTTCTGAGTCACTTCTCCGATGGTCCTCCAATTCATGTCTATAAATGCACAGAAATCTCCCAGTTTTCAACAAATAATAGTAGCTGGAACTGAGGAGTTTTTCAGAATGATAAAAATGGATCTCGGGCTTTCCAATTTGATTTTTTTCAACTTATTGCATCAAACATTGAGCACTGATTCTTTTCTGGGTGCAGAGTTATGCAAAGCTGGATAAGGAACAGCTGTTGTCCAGCAGCTTAATCTCACAGGGGACCAGAAATACGCTCCAATAATCACAACTCAAGGTGGAATGTATGTTAGAGCGTGGTGAAGACTAAATGCTCAGAGGGCACCGAGGAGACAGCAATCATCTGCGCTGGGCGAATCCAACGCTTTATGGAGCTGGTGGCATCTGGGCTTGGTCTTCAAAGATGCCCAGTACTTCCATAATTTGGGATGGGGGCCTGGAGGAGATGGGAAGGGAGATGGGCATTTCAAGTGGGGATAACAACATGGGCAGAGGTGGAAAAAGGACTCTGTGCAGGGGACTGCAAGAGGTTTGGACTCAATTCCAATCCTTTTGTTTTTACAGTTGCTAGTCATATAGGCCAGTGAAGTTGAATGGTTCTCAAACTTGGGCATGCAACAAAATCACCTGGAGGGCTTGCTGCAACACAGGTTCTTGGGTCTCATCTCCAGAGTTTACAATTCAAATAGATCTGGGGTTGAGCTAGGGAATTTGCATGACTAACAAGGTCTCAGGTGAGGCTGATGCTGCTGTCCCAGGAACCACACTTTGACAACCACTGCTATGGTAGGTGGTGGTGGTGCTCTGCCCAGATGCCTTTTACCAAGTCACTGTACTCATCCGTCAGCTGCTGTGAATGTTGGCTGCTAATGGCTCACAGATACACTCTTTCCTGAGAATTTGCCCTCTTGATATTATGTCCTCCACCTGAGGGTGGTCCACAGCCAATGACTGATGGATTTGAAATTCCAAAGCCTGCTCCCTTGCTGCAAGGTGGGGCAGTCTACTTCTCTGGTGCCAGTCATGCTCCAGAGCTCCCTATGGGATCAGGCTGAGGCTAGACTTCAGCTGAAGCCATGTGTTTAATTTTTCCCTCTGCCTGATCTTGCTTCTCTCACTTCCTTAGAAGTTCCTCCTGAGACCGCTCCCTTAAGAAATCACTCTTCAAAGAATCCTTGTCTGAGGCTCTGCTTCTAGAGAACCTGGCCCGGAGCAGTCCCCTTCTGGGTCTTTTCTGATTATGAGTCTTCTTTAGTGGGGCTTGTTATCTGCTGAAACATAGTGTGTGATGAGGAGGCGGCGGGGGGGGCAATCTGCAATTTTCATTGACATTTGCTGTCTTGAATAGCTTATTATTAAGTAAATTCCTTCCTCTGGGCTGGGGCTCACAGAAATCCCCATCAGTTACACTTCCTTTGCTTTGGATGCTTTTTCACCTTGTGCTGTGGATTGAATTGTGCCCCTGTCACCTCCAAAATTCATATGTGGAAGCTTTAACCTTCAGTGGTCCTTTTATTTGGAGACAGGGCCTATACAGAGGTAATGAAAGTTAGATGAAGTCATAAGGGTGTGGCTTTGATATGACAGGAATGTTGTCCCTTAAGAGACACCAGAGAGTGAACTCTCTGCACCCACATGAAGAAGATGTCATGTGAGTACACAGCAAGATGGCAGCTACTTACACTGCAGGAAGAAAGAGTTCACCAGAAACTGCCAGCATCCTGATCTCAGACTTCGAGTCTCCAGAGCGGTGAGGAAATAAATGTCTGTTGTTTCAGCTACCCAGTGTATGGTATTTTGTTACAGCAGCTGGGGCTAAGACAATTTCCTTCATCATGCTTCACCTCCAGCAGTCTCCTCTGGTGTATCCTGCCTGATTCTCCTCCAGCTCCATCTTCCCTCCATCCTCCTGAGCCACCTGCAGCCCTCTTCAATCTAATCAAGGGACTGCTGGATAAGCCTTTCATAACTATGACATGTTTAATAAAGTCTCGAGCTTCAAGAAAACATGTCAGTTCTCAGCTTCCTCCTTCACCAAAATCCTGATTTCACAGTACGTAGTAAGTAGGTGTCCCAGTTTGATGTTAGGGGGTTATAATGCTTCCTTTTTTTTTTCTATTTTTTTTTAAGCCCAAATTCTAATCACCCATTTGAGTTACTCATCATCGAGTTCTCCACATGTACACACAATGCATGCATTAATACACTCAACTTGTTTTAGTCTTGTTAATCTTTCTTTTTTTTTTCCTAAAAAAAAAAAGAAAGAAAACAAAAAGAATGAAGGAGAGGAAGAAAAGGAAAGAGGAAGAGGGAGAGAGAATGGGGGTGTTGCTTTATTGCCCGGGCTAGAATGCAGTCTAAAAATGGGTATGCCTATAATTGTGCTTAATAATAGGGACATGAAAAAAAAAATGAGGGAAGAAAATAACAAACAAGCAGCCAACCAATATTTCATTTAAACCTGTAAATAGACGTGATGTGGTACTGATAAGAGTGTATATTTTGTGTATTTAAAGTGGAGAGTTCTATAAATGTTAATTAAGTTTACTTGTTCCGGATCTGAGTTCAAATCCTGGATATCGTTGTTAATTTTCTGTCTCATTGATCTGTCTAATAGTGATGTTGAAGTCTCCCACTATTATTGTGTGGGAGTGTAAGTCTCTTTATAAGTCTTATATATCTGGGTATTCCCGTATTGGGTGCGTATATATTTAGTATCTTTAGCTCTTCTTGTTGCATTGATCCTTTTATCATTATGTAATATCCTTCTTTGCTTCTTTTGATCTTTGTTGCTTTAAAGCAACTCCTGCTTTTTATTTATTTACGTATTTTTGCTCTCCATTTGGTTGGTAAATCTTTCTCCATCCCTTTGTTTTGAGTCTTTGTGTATCTTTGCATGTGAGATGGGTCTGGACGCAGCACACTGATGGGTTTTGGCTTTTCTTGCCTGTCTGTGTCTTTGGATTGGGGGATTTAGTTGATTTAAATTTAGAATTAATAATAATATATGTGAATTTAATACTGCCATTTAATGTTAGCTGGCTGTTTTGCCTATTAGTTGATGTAAATTCTTGATTATGTTGATGCGCTTTACTTTTTGGTATTTTTTAGAAAGGCTGATACTGGTTGTTCCTTTCTATGTATAGTGGTTCTTTCAGAAGCTCTTGTAAAGCAGGCCTGGTGGTGATGAAATCTCTGAGTGCTTGCTTGTTCACAAAAGATTTTATTTTTCCTTCGCTTATGGAGCTTAGTTTGGCTGGATGTAAAATTCTGGGTTGAAAGTTCTTTTCTTTAAAGATGTTGAATATTGGCCCCCACTCTCTTCTAGCTTGTAGGGTTTCTGCTGAGAGATCTGCTGTGAGCCTGATAGGCTTCCCTTTATGGGTAACCTGACCTTTCTCTCTGGCTGCCCTCAGTATTTTCTCCTTCATTTCAACCCTGGTGAATCTGGCGATTATGTGCCTTGAGGTTGGTCTTCTTGAGGAGTATCTTTGTGGTGTTCTCTGTATTACCTGGAGTTGAATGTTGTCCTGCCTTGCTAGGTTGGGAAAGTTTTCCTGAATAATATCCTGAAGCGTATTTTCCAGCTTGGATTGATTCTCTTCGTCACATTCAGGTACACCTATCAAGCGTAGATTAGGTCTTTTCACATAGTCCCATATTTCTTGGAGACTTTGCTCCTTCCTTTTTATCCTTTTTTCTCTAATCTTGTCTTCTTGTTTTATTTCATTAAGTTGGTCTTCGACTTCTGATATCTTTTCTTCTGCTTGATCGATTCCGCTGTTAAAACTTGTGCATAGTTCGCGAAGTTCTCCTGTTGTGTTTTTCAGCTCCATTAATTCACTTATATTCCTCTCTAAGTTGTGTATTTTTGTTAACATTTCATCAAACCTTTTTTCAAAGTTCTTAGTTTCTTTGCATTGGGTTAGAACAAGTTCTTTTAATTCCCAGAAGTTTCTCATCATCCACCTTTTAAATCCTGCTTCTGTTAATGGAACACACTCGTTCTCCATCAGGCCTTGTTCCATTGCTGATGAGGAACTGTGATCCCCTGTAGAGGGAGAGGCATTCTGATTTTGGGTATTCTCAGCCTTTTTAGGCTGTTTTCTTCCCTTCGTTACAAATTTATCCATCTGTGGTATTTATAATTACTATCTTTATAATTGGGTTTCTGAGTGGACATCCAACTTGTTGATTCCCTGCGCTAAAATCTGAGCAACCCACTGCGCTGGCCAAAACAGCGGCGTTAAGATTGATGGTGCTTTTCTGACTCTGCAACAAGAACCACCGCACCAAGGCAGCAGCAAAACCGCCTTGCCATCCACAAGAGTCGCGCCGGTGACCCATGGGGCTCCTCCGCTGGGAATCTCCTGGTGCATGAGCAACAAAAATTCGTCTGAAAGTGTGGTGTCCTCTCGTTCTCTGTGTTTTCACTGGGAGCTACAATCCCGAGCTGCTAGTGATCAGCCATCTTGGATCTCTCTCCTATAATGCTTCCTTGAAGATAGAATGTTTTTCTTTGTGTAATTCTTTTTGTTGTGAATGTTTTGAGAAAAGGGATGGAGTAAAAATTCCTTTACCCCACCATCTTTAACCAGAAGTATCCATTTTATACATATAAAATTTTACATGTATATATATATAATTCATATACAATTATGTTTGTATATATCATACTTTCTAATATATAAGCTGCATAGTAGTTTCCAGTTTTTCTATTTTATAGACATCATTGCTATAAATCTTTGTCCACTTATCTTGTATATCCCTTTATCTGATTATTAGGATATTTTCTGTGCCAAAGGCTAAATGCATGTTAAAAACTCCGATGTACACTGCCACACATTATCTCCCAGAAGGCTCTGTCAGGGTCAAGTTACACAGGGCTGCTGGAACATCACCTAGAAGGTGAAGCCTGCAAAGGATGCCTCCCCACATGTGACCCCTGCAGAGGGGTATTCCTGAGAGAGTACTCAACAATACAATATGCTGTAAAAAAAAAATGTATAAATGAGTGATAAACACGATTTTCATTTCTGTAATATTTCTTTGCCTTGACTTGGTATATGGATAAAATGTCATCAGATTTTTACTTTTTTATCCATCCCTTTAAATAAGTATTTATTGGTTTAAATTTTATGCAAGGCACTATAATAGGCACTGGTCCACAGTAAGTGGTCTAAAAATTCATACATTGTTAACTAGCTTTATTCAAAGTGCCTCAAAGATTCTACAGTATAAAGAGATACAGGTATGCAAATAAATGAACAATGTTCACCTATTCAGTCAACAGACATTTATTGAAAATATATATGCCAGGAACGATTCTAAGCCCTGAGGATACACTCATGAACAAAAGCAACAAACCCCCCTGCCCTCGGGAGCTTACATTCTAGTGAGGGAGAAAGATGATAAACATGACATACATCATAAATAGAAAAAAGATGTTAGGCAGTGATCAGCAGGGCTGACCCTGTAAGGATGAGAGAGCCCCAGGGTAATCCAGTTGATTAAACCTCCTACTCAAAATGTTCACACCTGAATGAAGGTGGCACTGCCCTCATCTTTCAAAGCATACATGGGATATCACTAATATCATTAAAAGAAAAAAATTTAAATTGAATTTTAATGATAGAAATGAAGAGCCAGGTATAAGAACTCCCAAATACAGAACACAGGGTGGCTGCATCAGGTCCTTAACCTAAGAAAAGGAGAAAAATAAAATAGGGAAGAAAGATTGAATGTGTTTCTGTTGCGAGGGTAAGTGCAGGAACACTCTAATTTTAGATAGGGAAGCCGGAAAAAGTCTTATTGAGAAGGAAATTTTGTGTAAGGACCTGATGTCAATGAGGAAGCCAGCTAAACCGATACCAGAGGCAAGAGCACTACAGGCAGAGGAAAAGCAAACACAAAGGACTTAATACACAGTACACATAGCACTGTGCTGGTCAGGAGTCTGTGGCAGGTGGAGAAAAGGCCACATGAGTGGGAAAGAGGATGCCAATTGAGGACAAATGAGACTTTAAAAAGGTGAGGGACTGGGAGCAGTGGCTCATGCCTATATTCCCAACACATTGGGAGGCTGAGGCGGGAGGATCCCGTGAGCCTAGGGGCTCAAGACTAGCCTGGGCAACATGGCGAAACCCCATCTCTATAAAAATACGAAAAAGTAGTCAGGCATAGTGGTATATGTCCGTAGTCCCAGCTACCTGGGAGGCTGAGGTGGGAGGATCACCTGAGCCTGGGAGGTTGAGGCTGCTATGAGTCGTGTTTGTACCACTGTGCTCTAGCCTGGGCAACAGTGACACCCTCTCTCAAAAACAAACAAAGGTGATGGAGTAGTTCAGCAGTAAAAAACAAAACAAAGCAAAAAGGTGAAGCTACATGTCATATTCATTGCCTGAACTTTGGAGTCGTTTAAGGGGACAAGGAGTTTTTTAAAGCCTAGAAAAATGAAAGTTAAAGCATGCTGTTTTCAAATACTATATATGAAGTGGATATTCCACATTCTTCACTTGTTCCCTGCATCCACAGAAGGCAGAGAAAAAAGACTTAAAGATAACTCACCAGGCCTGTGCCAAAGAAATCAATCAGATAACCTCTGGAGATCCCTTCTAACAATCTGTAAGCCTCAACACAGTGTTTCTTATACAAAGACTTATTGCCATTTCAGTTTAGAAACCTGGCAGAAAGAAAATGCTTAGCATTTCATTTTATTGAACATGAACACAATTGCTGTAATTCGCATTCCTTCTCAAAAACCTTTATGGTTCCATTGTTACAGGAAAATACCTGAAAGCCTGTGATCTAACTAATATTCGGTTTTAATTTTTTGCTCTACTCAGACTTTTCTATTCATCTTTCCTGAAATTCATCATTATGAATGACTGCTCACCTTCACATCTTTTATCTGTCATACTGATGTGGCTTTTGAAATGCCTTTCCTATTCTTCTGCATTTAAAACTTGCTTTTCCAGGCTGGGTGTGGTGGCTTACACCTGTAATCACAGCACTTTGGGAGGCCAAGGAAGTGGATCACCTGAGGTCAGGAGTTGGAGACCAACCTGGCCAACATGGTGAAACCCCGTCTCTACTAAAAAATACAAAAAATGTAGCTGGGCATGGTGGTGGGGTCCTGTAATCCCAGCTACTCGGGAGGCTGAGGCAGAAGAATCACTTGAACTTGGGAGGTGGAGGTTGCAGTGAGCTGAGGTCACACCACTGCACTCCAGCCTGGGCAACAGAATGAGACTCCATCCAAACAAGAAAGAAAGAAATCCCTGCTTTTCCAACACTAAATCTGTGAAACAAATCTTAGTAGGCAATTTATCAGTAAGTACCAAGAGCCTTAAAACTGTTGCTAACTTTGATTAATTCCCTTCTGAGAATCTCATCTAAGGAAATCATTTGAAGGGCAAAGATTTATGCACAAGGATGTCCTCGGTAGCAGTATTTTTTTTTATTATGAAGAATTTAAAGCATATGTAAAAGTGGAAAAGAACAAAGTAGAAATACTAGTACAATCGACCTCCATATATCTATCACCCAGATTCAATAATTTATTGCCACATTTACTTCTTCAACTAATCCCCTTTCCTTTATAAAGTCTCTGCTTAAATATTAAGCAAATTCCAGATTATCAGGCCATTTCGGTCATCCATAGTTCTATATGTATCTTGTATATATATGCATTTCATTCACAGTTCTATATGGAGTTAAGCTTGTGCATTTTACTATATAAGCTTAAAGCCAGTATCACACGTAGTAAAATGAGTAACACTCAGTCTACAAGAAAATTTCCTCAGTTATCTTAAAAATGTCCTTTTTTGGCTGGACGCAGTAGCTCATGCCTGTAATCCCAGCACTTTGAGAGGCTGAGGGCAGGTGGATCACCTGAGGTCAGGAGTTTGAGACCAGCTTGGCCACCATGGTGAGACCCCCGTCTCTACTAAAAATATGCAAATCAGCTGGGCATGGTGGCAGGTGCCTGTAATCCCAGCTACTCAGGAGGCTGAGGCAGGAGAATCGCTTGAACCCAGGAGGCGGAAGTTGCAGTGAGCTGAGATTGTACCACTGCACTCCAGCCTAGGAGACAAGAGTAAAACTCTGTCTCAAAAAAAAAAAAAAAAAAAGTCATTTTTCAGTTTGTCTATTCAAATCAGCATCCATCACGATCCACACATGGCATGTGGTTATAGGAGCTCTTAGATCTCCTTGAATCTAGAGTGGTCCCCTTTCCTTAATATTTTTATGCCACTGACTTTTTGAAGAAACCAGGTCACTTGCCCTGTAGGATAAGCCACATTCTAGACTTGTCTATCAGTTAGGATAAGCTGGGTTATATTGTGGCAACAAGCAATTCCAAAATCTTATTGGCTTAAAACAATGAAGCTTAATTTCTCATTCCTTCAACATACCCATCTCAGATTGAGCTACTGCTGGCTGATAAAATTCCTTTACCCAAAATATTGAAAAGAATATAAATAAAAACTGAAATTGATACAAATCCTTTAAATAAAGTATATCAGTTACAATTTCCTGTTTAAATATATTGTTAAAATATCATGCAAGAGCATTTTGTTGTAATTACTAGGAAAGATTTGGGGAGCCCTGCTACCCGTTAAACATCAGTCTCACTTCCAGACCCAGACTATAAAGTAGTTACTGTGTACAACATTGTTGGTCAATTATGGCACAGGAGGAAAAGAGCCCTGAAGCGTCTCACATAGGCAACTAAATGCCTCAGCCTAGAAGTCAATTGTTCTTCATCTCATTGGCCAGAACTGGTCACATGGCACTTACCTAAACTAATGCCAGGAAGTACTATCTTGCTATGTCCAGGAAAAGCACAGATCTAGACATTTCAGTAAGCTGCATTAATGGCTACTAGTGTATTTGATGCCTTGCAGTGTTACTTTACTTGTTCCTCTAGCTCTTGAGATTCCTGAAAATGGAAGCTGTCTCTAGAGTATGATTAAATTCAGGTTCAATAATTTTGGCAGGGGTACTTCATAGGTTGGTCTGTGTGCTTTACATAAAATAAAATCACGTCCGAGGCCGGCCATGGTGGCTCACGCCTGTAATTCCAGCACTTTGGGAGACTGAGGTGGGTGGATAACCTGAGGTCAGGAGTTTGAGACCAGCCTGACCAACATGGAGAAACCCCATCTCTACTGAAAATACAAAATTAGCCGGGTGTGGTGGCACATGCCTGTAATCCCAGCTACTCAGGGGGCTGAGGCAGGAGAAGCGCATGAACCTGGGAGGCAGAGGTTGCAGTGAGCCAAGTTCGTGCCATTGCACTCCAGCCTGGGCAACAAGAGAGAAACTCTGTCTCAAAAAGTAAAATAAAATAAAAAAATAAAAGAATAAAAATAAAATCACATCAGGAAGCATACTGTGTTTGATTCTAATAGATTGTAGCAGTAATGGCTCCCTCTCACCCCAGCCAATTTTTTCTTTTTTGAAATTTAGTTTCGCACTTGTTGTCCAGGCTGGACTACAATGGCGTGATCTCCACTCACTGCAACCTCCACCCACCAGGTTCAAGCGATTCTTCTGCCTCAGCCTCCCAAGTAGCTGGGACTACAAGCACATGTCACTACTCCTGGCTAATTTTTGTATTTTTAGTGAAGACGGGGTTTTACCATGTTGGCCAAGGCTGGTCTCGAACCCCTGACCTCAGGTGAACTGCCTGCCTCAGCCTCCCAAAGTGCTGGGATTACAGGTGTGAGCCACTGCTCCTGGCCGGCCCCAATTTTTTCATACTTCCTTGTATTCATGCCCTTGGGCGGATACCTCTTGTTCTCACTCTGGGCTTGGCCACATGACATGATTCGACAGACAACAGCAAATCTGGTGGCAAACAGAGACTTGAAAATCGTTTGCACTGTATTTAGAGATAGCAGAAGAAAAAGAAAACTTTCCACACTGGGGATTTCCCTCTTTGCTACTTTTCAGAATGCTGAGGCCTGGGTTAGCCCCCTGGAGGACAAGAAACAACATGGAACAGAGATGAATAGTTCCAGTGGAGGCCACCTAGACCCCTAATCTGCAAACCTTAAAACATGTGAGTGAAGTCATCCTACACTATCTAGACCATAGGAGTTGCCAGCTGACCACAGATAGAGCAAAGCAAGCACAAGCCAGAAAAAAACTGCCAGTAGATCCACAGAATTGTGAGCAAATGAAATTGTTTTGTTAAGCCATTATTCTTTGAAGTGGTTTGTAACAGAGCAAAAACTGATACACTGGTTAATCCATTTTTAGCAAATCAATAGACTCAGATCCCTGCATTGCAAAGTTCCCCATCAATCTTTCAATTAATGCTAATCCACTGACTGTTGCCTTTATATTTAATTTCATGCAAATCAATGATAATTTTTCTTTTTTTGTGTGACAGTGTTTTCCTCTGTCACCCAGGCTGGAGTGCAGTGGCATAGTCATGGCTTACTGAACTCTTCTGGGCTCAAACCTCCCACCTTAGCCTCCAAAGCGGCTACCACTACAGGCACACACCACTCTGCCTGGTTTTGTTACTTAAAAATTTTTTTTTGTAGATATGGGATCTTACCATGTTGCTCAGGCTGGTCTTGAACTTCTGAGCTTAAGAGCTCCTCCTGCCTTGGCCTCCCAAAGTGCTGGGATTATAGGTGTGGACCACCATGCCTGGACTAATGATGATTTTCTAATTCTATTATATCTTCCACATTAATGAGCTGGAATTCTTCTGCAAAGCACTTTCTCACATCTCCTAGGGTTATTTAGTAACTCTCAAATATGGTCTGTACCTGATAGACGCCCAGTTCTTTCCTTTTAAATATAAATATTCTATGAGAAATTTTGCCCTAGTTATAGCCCACGGCATCCAATGAGGGTTTTGTTTTGCTTTTATTTCTTCTCTCCTATCAATATGAATTCACTTTTAAATATATTAAGTATGGTTGCAGTCAACTGTGATTTTTTTTTTCCCTGCTCAAATTGCCCTTTCTTTTTTTTTTTTTTTTTTTTTGCTAATAAGAGTGCTTTCATATTGGTTTCTGTATCCTCTTGACATTATCCATTAGTCTCTACTTTCTGGCACAACAAATGTCCCAGGCTCATCTTATTTATTTCTTGTCACACTTTTGGAATTATCCATTCCTCCAATTAATGGGAAAGCTATTTAGAGATCACAATCTGGGTACTTGATGTGCTCACTGATATTTGGATGTCACTGCTTCTAGATCTTTTCAGTGGACTTAAATAGTATTCACAAAAAAGAGAAAGAGGGCCGCGTGTGGTGGTTCATGCCTGTAATCCCAATGCTTTGGGAGGCTGAGGTAGGCAGATTGCTTAAGCCCAGGAGTTTGAGATCAGCCTTTACTCCAGCCTGGGTGACAGAGCAAGACCTTGCCTCAAAAACAACAAAAAGTAAGATTATATGTTTCCTAACATTTCTCTGAGGTTTTCAAACCAGAACAAACAAAAGTAAAGGACGGGTGCAGTGGTTCATGCCTGTAATCCCAGCACTTTGGGAGGCCAAGGTGAGCAGATCACTTGAGCTCAGGAGTTCAAGACCAGCCTGGGCAACATGGTGAAACCCCTTCTCTACAAAAATAGAAAAATTAGCCAGTTGTGGTGCTACGTACCCATAGTCCTAGCTACTTGGGAAGCTAGGGTGGGAGGATGGTTTGAGTCCAGGGGATGGAGGTTGTAATGAGCCAAGATCGAGCCACTGCACTATTGCCTGGGTGACAGCCAGACCCTACTTAAAGAATTTTTTTTTACAAATGGGAATTGGCCATTCCAAATGATTTTAGAAGAAAAAATAAAATTATTTGTTTTACTGGGCCCAGCTCAGGTTCCATGACTTCAGTGAAACCTTCCCATAAGTACTTTCTCTTTTCTGACCTCTTACATTGTTTACTATCTATATTGCTCACTTAGCCCTTTGCATCAATCAATCAATTAAAAAAATTAATGCACTACGATCTGAAGAGCACTATAGTGGATGCTGTGAAGAGGCAATGTATTACCCATTAAATTTTCATGTGTAGTCACTTCCTTGATTAAATTATATACTGAAGCCAAAGCTTCCTCATTTCCTGCATGGTGGCCAGTACTGCTGACTGATAAAAACAGAATTCCTTTACCCCAAATATCTAAAAGAATGTAAATAAAAACGGAAACAAATTGATACAAATCCTTTTAATAAAGTATATCAATGACAGCTTTCTGTTTAAATAAATATGTTGTTAAAAAATCATGTAAGAGCATTTTGTAATAATTACTAGGAAAGATTTGAAACTACTGTTCCCTCTGCAGAAACGCTATGTACAGATGCAAAATGATCAAAGGCTGATACAATAATGAATCTCAAGTAAGTAGCGGAGCCATCACGTGCCTGTAGGGGAAAAAATAAATATAAATGCTTTTAGGAATGCTAGTTAACTGTTAACAAGCAGTTATCAGAAGAAAGGGCTTGATGCAAGAGTAATATTCTAAATACATAACAATATATAAGGCCAGCTACATATAATAGTTGTGGTACATATCAGCTAAATACCAACCTTGATTTGATGAAAAATAGCAAGTGGAGCTAAAAACTGCAACTGTCATTTCTTGCAGGGACGGGGTCTCGTGTGTTGCCCAGGCTGGTCTTGAACTAGCCTCAAGCAACACTCCTGCTCCAGCTTCCCAGGTGCTGGGATTACAGGCATGAACTACCATGCCCAATTTCTAATTTTTTAAAAGTATCTTTCTAAAGTATTTTTCGTAATAAAGAAGTTTCCTCTGGTTAGCGTTGCCTCTGAATATACTACCCTGAAGCATGACTACATTTTTATATTTATATAATTTCTCTGGAAAGCAATTAGCCAATATATTTTAAAGTTGTAAATATATTTATACCCTGGCACCCAGTAATTGTATTCCTTGAAATTTAATCTTAGAAAGTAAGAAAAAAGGTATTACTTATAATGACAGAAGGAGGAAAAAGAAAATTAGTTTAAATGCATGCCAATTGGCAAATGTTATTTTTAAATTGTACTTATGAAGCCTGTTATATAATACTACTAAGTAAAAAAAATGACATAAAATTGTCCATACATCATTATTCTAACTATGTACAGCATATGGTCAACAACTAGAAGAAAATAAACGTAGTAAAAGCTTTTGTGACAGGGTAATAACTTTTTTTTTTTTTTTTTTTTTTGAGGCAGAGTCTCACTCTGTCGCCAGGCTGGAGTGCAGTGGCACAATCTCAGCTCACTGCAACCTCCACCTCCTGGGTTCAGGCAATTCTCTGCCTCGGCCTCCCAAGTAGCTGGGATTAAAGGGGCCCACCACCACGCCTGGCTAATGTTTGTATTTTTCATAGAGACAGGGTTTCACCATCTTGGGTAGGCTGGTCTTGAACTTCTAACCTCATGATCCACCCACCTCGGCCTCCCAATGTGCTGGGATTACAGGTGTGAGCCACCGCGCCTGGCCAGGGTAATAAAATTATGGGTGATTTTCAGCCTCCCGTTCCCCCTTACTATTTTCCAAATTTTCTATAATGCTGTGACCCTCCACAGTGGAGTCCTGAAACAATATGCAAAAGGTAGCAGGAGCTTACTAATCAGAACCCATAAAGACAGAAAAAACAGAAAGATAAAATTGAGTATCATTAGTCATTTTTCAGGACTTCAATGGCTTCCCCAGTTATTGGGTGAATTTTGGTGGGAGAGAAAGGAACTAATGGGATGCACCGATTTAATAGCAGCTTCCGGCAAGTTGTGAAGAAATAAAACTTAATGGAAAAGGTACCATTTTAACCCTCATTTAGAGAAACCTTAATTAAACCTAATAAGTAGATATTCAGTTGTTTTACTTTTTGTGTTTGTCTAAAACCATGGTCTGACCAACTAGCAGGAAGAGAGGAGCTCCTGATGAGGCAGCAGCTTCCTCATCAACAGGCATTCATTTCACTTGACAAGCAAAGCCTGATGGAATGTTATCGAAAAACACTGGTTCTCTTTCCATCTCATCTCTCTTTGGCTTATTTGTTGCTGATCCTATGCTCCAGTTCCCCTTATCTGAATCTCCCTTGTCCTTTCATGCTTAAATTAACATCCAATTTTGGCATCTTGACCTTTTTTGATTCCTATTCTAAAATGCCTATGGAATCAAATGAAAGAAAGCAAACCAAATAAACTACTTCAAAGTAAATGAATGAGAAAAATAAAACAAAAAGTGAGTTGTTTTATCTTGCTGTCACTCTCTATGAAACAGCCTAATTTATGAATGTACATTTAGCTTATATTAAGAACAACTTTCTCTAGGGGTTGATTTAGGTACAGAACCTATAAAATTATAAAGATATTTATTAACTATGACTACAGAGATAGGTTTTAGGTCTAAATACACTGTGCAGGTTGATTTTTCATTCTATGAAGTATATTTACTTACCATAATTTCTTCATTTTGAAGCTGCCCCTCTGTGTGTACCAAATCTAAAACACAAATGTAACAGAAGAAATGAGTTAAAGATCAAAATACATGAGAATAGTTACTGAAATTTATGTTCAGCAAAATATGATATCTGGTAAACTGTAAGACCAGATTTGAAGGAATCATCAAATCATCATTTGCATGTTGAGATATGATTTAAAACTAAAGACACAGGATATACAAGGCAAAAAAGATGAACTATTTATGAGCTATAAAATATCCTAGTGTGTATAAGCAAAAGGAAATGCAAATGTCAATCATATTGATAGTAAAGGAATATAAGGAACTGATAAAATGTGAAAATTTCTTTTTAAAACATTTATTTTTTAAAATCCCCTTTTCAAGAAAAAAGAAGTGAAAATTTGAGGATCCAGCTGCCAACAGAAAGAAGCCATTTTACCATACCTGTGGGTAACAACTAGAGCTGAGCTTCTCAATAAACTCACTATGATGCATAATTGTGTGGCCCATGAAGTAATCTTCTGGTATCCAAGTTTAAAAAAAGTTTCCTTATGTAATTTGAGAGCAGACTAATTTATTTGATCATGAGTTAATCATATCAAACATTCT
Organism: Sapajus apella; assembly: GCF_009761245.1. NCBI lineage: Eukaryota > Metazoa > Chordata > Mammalia > Primates > Cebidae > Sapajus > Sapajus apella. Next base: position 31,869,528 of record NW_022436976.1, on the reverse strand, counting down.
TTTAGAAACATGAAAGATTTAATTGCTATGATAGCTAATGTCAGTATTTAAAATTAATTTTATATAAAATAATGTACATAACATAAAAGCCCCATAGTATTAAAAGAGAAGTCTCTGTGATTGTTTCCTCTTTTCTGAAATCATAAAAATCATTAATATGCCTTAGTCCTTCTTTCTCCTCTAGTCCTGCTTCCTAGAAGTAAACATTTTCAACTCTTTATGCTGTTTTCCCTGGATTTACAATATGTTTGTATTCCTTTTCTTGTTTATTAATTTTTTACTGACTTTATATTATGGTAGGTGAAATTTTAGCTTTTTAAAACTGAAATCCCTTCTTCCTCCTTCAACTTCTCTCTCCTTCCCTCCTCTCAAATTTGAAATCCTACTTGATGGTTACATTACTTTGTCTGTCTAGATGTTATTTACTCCTGAAATAAGTAATAAATTGTAATCATATTTTCCTTCTTGTACAACTCTACCACCAGAAAACAGATTTTTTCATTTGCTTAGTTTTTTTAGTTACAAAAAACTGAAAAATATCAAACATACTAACGAGAGAACATTAAAAAACTCCCACATGTACCTGTAATCTAGATTTTATAACTACTAACATTTCATCATAGTGAATTCATTTTTTTTCCACTAAAGTATTTTAGGCCAGGTGCGGTGGCTCACTCCTGTAATCCCAGCACTGTGGGAAGCTGAGGCAGATGGATCACTTGAGGTCAGGAGTTTGAGACCAGCCTGGCCAACACGGCAAAAACCCTGTCTCTACCAAAAATACAAAAATTAACCAGGCATTGTGGTGCACGCCTGTAATCTCAGCTACTCAGGCAGGAGAATCGCTTGAACTTGGGAAGCAGAAGTTGCAGTGATCGAAGATTGCACCAGCAAATATATATATATTTTGTAGAGAAAAGATTTCTCCACGTTGCCCAGCTAGTCTCTTGAATTACTGAGCTCAAGCAATCTGCCCGCCTTAGCCTCCCAAAATGCTGGGATTATGGGCGTGAGCCCAGCCTCCCCCAAATACGTAATTATCCATTTCTAAAAAATAATTCTTTATATAACCATAATACCACTATCACAATAATATTAAAAATAGTGCTTTAAAATAATATGAAACCCAATTTCTATTCAAATTTCCCCTATTGTCCCTGTCTTCTTATATTTGGTTTATTAAAATCGGAATTAAGTCTCTTTTAACTTTGAACTGCTTTCTCTCCCCACACACATTTTTTTAATGCCTTTGACTTACCGAAGAGATCAGTACAATTGTCCTATACAATGTCTCACATTCTAGATTTTTTTTCTAGAGATGGGGTCTTGCTCTGCCACCCTGGCTAAAGTGCAGTGGTGTGATCACAGCTCACTGTAGCCTCAACCTCCTGGGCTCAAGTGATCCTTCCATCTCAGCCTCCAAGTAGCTGCAATTACAGGCATGTGTCACCATGCCTAGCTAATTTTTAAATTTTTTTGTAGAGACAACATCTTGTCATATATCCCAGGCCAGTCCTGAACTCCTGGGCTCATGCAATCCTCCTCCTTCTGCCTCCCAAAGTGTTGGGATTACCAGCATGAGCCACTGTGCCCAGCCCCACATTCTAGATTTTATCACCTTGCCTATTTGTGGTTTCACTTAATTTGTACCTCTATCCTCTATATTTCTTATAGATTAGAAATTAGAGCTAAAAGCTTGATTATATTCAGGGTTTGAGGACTTCATTAATGTCTGGTGATCTCTTGTCTTTTTTTACTTGTGGATGTTTGAAAACTGTGTGCATGAGCCACACTTGTTAATTACTGGACTTCAATAGGGTAACCAGAAATGAGCTAGCCTTTGTCAGTATCAATAGGTCTTTTTTTCTGGGGCCATTTAATTTCTTCAAAGATGAATGTTGCAATCTCCTAGCTGAGGGTATAATCTTGGCTGCTGATGTTAACACCAGTATACAAGATGGAGGCTTCCACAAGTATCCTATTTTCAACTCCACGTCTCACTCACTGTCTACTACACCTGGTCTTCTGAGCCTCAACAGTCTGTATTTCCAGTTGTCTCTTGAGGGTGATGGTGGAGGTCTGTGGGAGAGGGGAGTGGTCACCTAGCTTTATAGGATGGGTACCTAGAGTGTGACTACTCTGTATATAGATTTTCAACTAACTACCCTTGTTTTCTGACCCAGGTCTCATTCATACTTCCCATGGCACCTGTTGCCTTTCTGGGGTTCTGTGTAACAAAGCAGCTTGCTTCTCGTTGATATGCTCCTTGGTAAGAACTTAGGTTATGGGCCGGGCGCGGTGGCTCAAGCCTGTAATCCCAGCACTTTGGGAGGCCGAGGCGGGTGGATCACGAGATCAAGAGATCGAGACCATCCTGGTCAACATGGTGAAACCCCGTCTCTACTAAAAATACAAAAAAAAAATTAGCTGGGCATGGTGGCGCGTGCCTGTAATCCCAGCTACTCAGGAGGCTGAGGCAGGAGAATTGCCTGAACCCGGGAAGCGGAGGTTGCGGTGAGCCAACATCGCGCCATTGCACTCCAGCCTGGGTAAGAAGAGCGAAACTCCGTCTCAAAAAAAAAAAAAAAAACTTAGGTTATAACCTAGTTCATTCAGCTAAAGGAGGTACTACTCCTAAGAAAAATAAAAAAAAAAAACAAAACAAAACAAAGAAGGTACTAATCCTCCATCTGCTTTCCCTTTATCGTAATATACACTGATTTCTCATATTTGCTTCAGTTTGCTGGTTGTTTATTTGTCCTTGTAGGTTTATGCCTCTTTTTATTCCTTTACTATTATTTTCATGGTGTTTTGAGAGGGAAAAGAGATAGATACATGAAGGTAAGATGCTGTGTTTAATTAGAGGCTATCAACTCTGATGGTGATATTTAAATAGTACCATTAATTAGGAAGAATGGAAAGAAGATGAGAAACTAATATTAATTGTCTATTATATGCTAAACACTAGTTCACCAAAATCTTAAATGATAGGTAGCACCACCATTTTCCTGACAAGGATTCTGAAACTGAGAAAAATTAAGTCACATGTTAATAGTTATATAACCAGTAAATGAAGAAGCAGCCTTGTATTCAAACCTGGGTCTTTCTGGGCCCTAAATGTGTCAGAAGGATCAGGATCATTACAGTCATCTTTTTTCACCAAAGTACAGCTAGACAGGAAATGTAGAGTCAAAGGAATATTATCTACTCCTTCATGCTCAGAACAATGCAGGTGAAACACATACCTTTTTCAATCCATTGCTCAAAATCAACTGGCTCTTCAGATGTGCTCTTTTCAATCTTCAAGGTCCGTACTGACATTGTAAACAAAGTGAGTAAAGTGTTAATCTGGTTCTATGTTTTTGTACCTATATTTCTTTTTCCCTCTGCCTGAGATTGTCATGCACAATGGAATTACACAGAGCACTGAGATCAGAAACATCATGGAAGTTACTCTGTGTTTTCCAAGAAAACCCTACAGTAAAACAATAGTCTTGTGTAACTGATCTTCCAAATGTTTGCAACCATACAACGCAGAACAAGTAGAGCTTTTTTTGAATTTGGCTTTATTCAGATTTTTTTTGTGTTCTGGCTATAATACTATTGGTGTCTTGATCATAAACATTCCTGGAGAGCCTATGATGAGTCAGACATATTTATCCATTCACTTTTGACTACAATAGCATGAGAAAAATATTTTAACCCACTTTATTGGTGAGAAAACAGGTTTTGTTGAGCCAAGGAAGGTGTTCAATGACATACAGCTAGTAAGTGCCAGAAACAGAATTCAAACTTTAGGTCTGACTCCAGAGCCTCCACAATTAATGACAAAAGAGAGACTTAACAGGAATACAGTCTTTTCTCCACTGTCCCCAGTCCAGTCTCTACCACTCCAGATGCATTCCTCCTCCTCTTTGTCCTGTTTTGTGCCATGAGAAGCTAACCTCTGAGGACTACATCACATGGACTCACTTACCTACTGGCTTCTTATTGGATTTGGTCAGTGGGAGACACCACGGGGAGACTGGTATGGGGAAGTAAGATCAGCCTATTTTATTATCTCCACTCCCTACCTGCTTCAGTGCCACATCTTTGACAGTTTCTCCTGCCTACAGCTCCTATTAGTCAGGTCCTTTCACACAGGCTCCAGCTCTCACAGATCTCTGATAACACTATTTCCTTCCCAGGGCTGGTCACGGCTTCCTGCTATAGTTAGTTACGAGGGCCTCATCATTCCTTGCCTTGTTTGTTCCCTTAACCCAAGCCATAATTTTGCAAGTAGCCCCATCAATAGAGCCTCTTCATTTGAACCATCTAGGATGTATTCTGTTTCCTGCCATGATTTTATCTGATAATTTTATTCTTAAATAGACAAATAGGATTAGAATGATGTCCCAAGGGAGATTCTCCTCCTAAATTCCTCAGAAAATGCCACTAGTAATAGAAGAACCACAACTATCCAATGTAAATAATCAGGGTTATCAGATTTTCAACCAGAATTAGACAAAGAACTCCTGGACAAATGAATCTAGAATAAAGATGTCATGAAACTTGTTCTGGCAAACCGGTGTCTAACGTTCCTAATAGGGCCTTTTGTCAAAGACTTTCACATAGTAAACTGCATGGAAATTATTATGTGCTTTGGAAGGGTTTCAAATTTGCAGTTTCAGAGAAGCCAATTGAGCTCAAGGCAGTTAACCCATAATCCCCACCCTTTCAGCCCAGCAATAAAACTGGATTCCATGCTATAAAGAAAAACTAGTGTTTTGCCAAAAGTTTACATACATGCCTTCTGCCTGTGGAAAAAATTAAAGGATAATGAAAATTAACATATAAGCCTTACCTGGAACACCAAAAAAAAAAAAAAAAAAAAGAAAAAATTAATGTAAGATTTGCTTACCAAAGTAACTTTGGATTACAAGCCTTTCAATCCTTACATGTTTGTGGAAACAAATAATGAACTCCTGGGGAAACATTCCTGTAGTGGTCCAAAATGTGTCTGGATTCCTATTGTTAATTTAAAAAAAAAAAAAAGAATAGCCAAATATAAATCGTTAATCATAAAATTGTATTGAATGCCTGTTTTTTAAAATTAAATGACTACTGGACTCTTACATCTCCTTTCTGTTAATTCTGCCTATAATGTCTAATCTCTAATTTTAATAATTCTTCTGTACTACTACCAGGTATTCTTTTCTAAAACACAGAAACGGAATAGATATCACTCCTATTTAAAAGCCTCAGTGCTCCCTTATTGCCTATAATTCTAAACTCCTTTGTATGGCATTTAAGACTGTACAATCTGGTTCCATAATTAAGGTATATTCTCTTCCATTACTGTGGTCACATTGGGCCACTTAAAATTCTGCAAATACATTAATGCAGGCTTATGCTTCTGTACCTTGGTTCATTCATGAGTGTTTTTTTTAACCTGAAAAATACTTCTTTCCCTTAAGTTCATTCACTTTTTGGTCTCATTTATCTAACCCCACCAGTTCAGAATCACTGCCTCCCTCTTTTGCACTTATCTCACACTCAGCCTCCATTTCTACACTGGCACTTAATCTCCTGTTTCGATGACTCCTGCTGAATGCTGAGCTCTTTGAGCCCAGCTTCCTTCCCTTACTCATCTTTGTCACCCTACAACTGCTACAATGGCTCACCCATAGTAGAGACAACCTAAATGTTTGTTCAAACAAAAATTAAAACGTGAACTCGATTTTAAGTCACATATAGGCAAAATAGTATATATAGTTTTGACTACAGAAATAATCATTTCAACTACATAAGCTTTTTCTTTTTTTGGAAATAAAATTTACCTACAGTGAAATTCACCTTAAGTGCGTAACTTAATCAGTTTCGATAAATGTACATGCTTAGGTAACCAATACTCCAGTGAAGATATAACATTTCCATAACTCCAGAAATTTCCCTTATCTTTCCTTCCAGAAATCCCTACCTCCCTTTGACAACCACTGCTTTGATTTCTATCACCACAGACTATGCCATTATGTTTTTATTCATGATTTTGTTTGATATTTTGTTGGATATTGTAATTGCTTCCACTTTTTTACTATTAGGAACAAAGCTGCTATAGATATGCTTGTACAGGTGCTTGTGAACATGTTTTCATTTCTCTGGGTATAATATTACTAAGAGTGAAATTGCTGGCACACAGGGTAAAAGTATATTTAACTTTATAAGAAACTGCCAGATTTCCAAAGTGGTTGTACTATTTGCACTCCATTTTCTTTTTTTTTTTCTTTGAGATTAAGTTTCACTCTTGTTGCCCACCTTGGAGTGCAATGGTGTGATCTTGGCTCACCACAACCTTTGCCTCCCGGGTTCAAGCAATTCTACCTCAGGCTCCGCATAGCTGGGATTACAGGCACGCGCCACCATGCCTGGCTAATTTTGTATTTTTAGTAGAGACAGGCTTTCTCTATGTTGGTGAGGCTGGTCTCAAACTACCGACCTCGGGTGATCCACCCACCTCGGCCTCCCAAAGTGCTGGGATTACAGGCATGAGCCACCACACCCAACCCATCAATATGTTCTTGTTCCATGTTGTTGATTATAGTGTTCTATAACTGTCAACAAAGTCGAGGTTATGACACTATTCAGATCATCTTTGTTTTTATTGATTTTCTGCCAAATTGTTCTATCATTACTGAGAAAAGGGTATTAAAACCTCTAACTATAATTGTGAATTTGTCTATTTCTCCCTTTCAGCTGTCAGATTTTGCTTTATGTATTTTAAAGAACTATTATTAGGTCCATATACACTTAGGATTATCCTCTCTTCCTAATGAATTTACCCTCTAACATTATAAAATGTCCCCTTTGTCTCTGGTAATGCTCCTTGTCTTACATTCTACTTTGTCTGATATGAATATAGCTAGAGTGATTTTCTTATGTCGACTGTTTACAGGATGCATCTTTTTTCATTCTTTTATTTTCAACCTATTCTTATCTTTATATTTAAAGTGCATATCTTTTAGACGATATATATTTGGGTCTTGGCTTTTTATCCAGTCTGACAATCTCTGATGCTTAATTGGAGTGTTTAGCCCCACTGACATTTAGTATAACCACTGATATGGCTGGGTGTGAATCTACCATCCTGCTATTCATTTTTGTCCCTCCCATCTATTCTTGTCCTTTTCTTCCTTTTACTGTTTCTGAGTAAATTTTTTTTAAAATTCCATTTAATTCTTCTATTTTTTTAGCTATACCTTTTATTAGAAATTTTTGAAACCGTTGCTAAGTTACAACATAATAACCTCATGATAGTCAATTTACACTGAGCATCACTTTTGTGCCTTTGTTGTCACATATTTTACATATACAATAAATTCCATAATACAATTTTTTTCCTTAAGTGGTCAGTTATTGTTCAAAAAAATTAAGAGGGAAAATGGCAGTTTTTTATATTTACCCAAATATTTACTATTTCCAGTACACTTAACTTCTTCTTACAGGTTTGATTTTCCAGCTAGAATTTTACCTCTTCAACTTGCAGAATTTCCTTTAGCATTCCTTATGATACAGGTCTACTTGTGATGAAAAATGCCTTTATTCTATCTTCATTTTTGGGAGATCATTTAGCTAGACACAGAACTCTGGATTGACAGGTTTTTAAATATTTGCTTGTTTCTCCCTTTCCTAGTATTTGAAAGATATTGCTCCATTGTTGTCTGGCTTCCACTGTTTGTGATATGAAGTCAGCTGTCACTAATACTGTTGTTCCTCTGTATATATTTTATTTCCCTCCAGCTATTTTAATTTTTTTTTTCTTTTCCTTTTTCAGCAGTTTGACTAAGATACAATCTCTGTATTTATTCAGCTTAGGTCTTGCTGAGTTTTTTGGATCTGTAAGTTGGTATTTTAAAATAAAATCAGAGAAAATTCAGCTCAAAAGTAGAAACAAAGCAGATGTCCATCAACTGATGAATGCGTAAATAAAATGTGCTATATCCATACAATGAAATCTTGACAATAAACAGGAATGAAGTACTGATACGTGCTACAACATGGGTCAACTTTGAAAACATGTAAGTGAAAGAAACCAGGCCAGGTGTGGTAGCTCATGCCTGTAATCCAAGCACTTTGGGAGGCTGTGGCAGGTAGGTTGCTTGAGGTCAGTAGTCCAAGACCAGTGTAGCCAACACGGTGAAACCTTGTCTCTACTAAAAATACAGAAATTAGCTGGGTGTGATGGTACACACTTGCAGTTGCAGCTACTCGGGAGGCTGAGGCATGAGAATCACTTGAACTCAGGAGACAGAGGTTAGAGTGAGCTGAGATTACACCACTGCACTCCAGCTTGGATGACAGAGTAAGACTCTGTCTCAAACAATAAAAGAAAGAAACCAATCACAAAAGACCACATGTGTATGATTCTATATGAAATGTCTCAATACATAAAATCTACAGAAACAAAGTAGATTAATGCTTGCCTAGGGCTAGTACGGATGGTAAAATACAGGGTGACTGATAATAACTGTGGAGTTTCTTTTTAGAATGATGAAAATGTTCTAAGATTGATTGTGGAGATGGCTGCATAACTCTGTTAATAGGCTGGAAGCCACTGAAACGCACATTCTAAGTGGGTGAATTGTATGGTATGTGAATATGTGAATAAGGTTGATATCAAGAAAAAAACAAACGCCAGAGCTACTTCTTTTTTAAGATACAGGGTTTTGTTCTGTCATCTAGACTGGAGTACAGCAGCACAATCATAGCTCATTGTAGCCTCAAACTTCCAGTCTCAAGTGATCCTCCCACCTTGACTTCCCAAAATGCTAGGATTATAGGTGTGAACAACTGTGCCCAGCCAAGGCCAGATCTCCTAACTCAAAATTATAGGTTTTTAATAAAATGCTTAATATTTTACAAACTCCTTTCATATTTATGGTTTTAAATTTTACTTATTGAAATTTGTTAAATGAATTTTAATTGCCCCATGTTTTGCTTCGGATGCTTTCAATTAACATGACAATAGAATAACAAAATATCATGTAGAGATACACTTGAATTTTAAAATGACACCTAACTAAATCCTTTTAATATGTATAAGGAAGTCACCAAAGTAGTAGTCGTTTTCTTTTAAAAATGAATTTATAGCTAACACCTATTTTATATAGATTATCTCGTGATTTTTTGGTGGAATTATCCTCATTTTTCAGATCAGTAAATGAGGCTTAAAGAGTAATATATTTATATACTCTTTTTTTTTTTTTTTTTTTTTGAGATGGAGTCTCGCTCTATCACCTAGGCTGGAGTGCAGTGGCATGATCTTGGCTCACTGCAACCTCTGCCTCCTGGGTTTAAGCAATTCTCCTGCCTCAGCCTTCTGAGTAGCTGGGATTGCAGGCATGTACCACCATGCCCAGCTCATTTTTGTATTTTTGGTAGAGATGGGGTTTCACCATGTTGATCAGGTTGGTTTCAAACTCCTGACCTCGTGATCCACCTGCCTCAGCCTCCCAAAGTGCTGGGATTGCAGGCATGAGCCATTGTGCCTGGCCTATACTCTTTGACCAAGATAACACATAGTTCACTTACCCAGGAATTTTAATTCTAAATATAGTATTATTCTCTACTATACCAAAAGGACTGATTCTCTCTCTTCCTTTTTTCTTGACTCTTTTTTTTCCTAGTGTAGAATCTCTTGCCCCCTTTTTCATTGACACATTAAACACAGAGGGCAGAGGAAAAGCAGAAGTATAATCATTTTCTTTTTTTTAGAGATGCAGTCTTGCTATGTTGCCAGGCTAGTCTCAAACTCTTGACCTCAAGCTATCCTCCTGCCTCAGACACTATGCCTAGCTATTTATTTAACTCTTATTTCTGAAGGAATGGAGTTTGGAGCAGGGCCATAAAACAATACTCCATTATCCTGTAGGGACACATTTATAGCACTGTTTTCTCCAAATAATTCTAGGTTACTCCATTTAGATAAAGCAACTTCTGCACAGAAAATAACTTTTCTTGTTTTTCAAAAAAAAGTTGAGAGAGTCTCGCTCTGTCAGTCAGGCTAGAGTACAGTGGCATGATCTCAGCTCACTGAACCTCCACCTCCTGGGTTCAAGCAATTCCCATGCCTCGGCCTCTGAGTAGCTGGGACTACGGGTGTGCACTACCACATCTGGCTAATTTTTTCGTATTTTTAGTAGAGACGGAGTTTCGCCAAGTTGGCCAGACTGGTCTCAAACTCCTGACCTCAACTGATCTGCCCACCTCAGCCTCCCAAAGTGCTGGGATTATAGGTGTGAGCCACTGTGCCTGGCCAGAAAATAACTTTCAGTGTCTATAATATACAGTCTAATTATATTTTCTGGAACTGCATATGGATTAAAAGTCCCCAATGTACTCTGTTCAGTTACCAGGATGGTAACTGCTTTTATTTCATATGTTTTTCTGCACTAAGAGTTTTTGTCTCATCTAAAAAATATTATGTCCTTATTCATTAAAATGCACTGACAGAGCCTAAAATATTAATTGCGATATATGATAGCTAATCCTAATGTTCTATAAACATAAAAACACACTCACTTGAGAGAAAGATCACCAAGTTACTACACGGTAAATTGATTTTGCCTTGGAAAACTAATCTATTGGCTGGGTGCGGTGGCTCACGCCTATAATCCCAGCACTTTGGGAGGCCGAGGCGGGCAGATAACGAGGTCAAGAGATCGAGACCATCCTGGCCAACATGGTGAAACCCCGTCTCTACTAAAAAAATACAAAAATTAGCTGGATGTGGTGGTGCGTGCCTGTACTCCCAGCTACTTGGGAGGCTGAGGCAGGAGAATTGCTTGAACCTGGGAGATGGAGGTTACAGCAAGCCGAGATCGCGCCACTGCACTCCAGCTTGGTGACAGAGCGAGACTCTGTCTCAAAAAAAAAAGAAAACAAAAACGAATCTATCTCCAATCAGAATCCAGGAGTGTTTCTGGAAAGCCCTCTATTTCTGGCAAAAAACTTAAGGCAAATCTCCATAGTTCTGTATTTCCTTAAAGCAGTTCCCATATTAATTTTTCTACTCCAAGTCAGAGTAGGATAGTAACTACTACCTAAATTTCAGGAAGTAAACAACTAAGAAGAAGAAAGAAGAGACACAGGCAAAAAGCAGGTATTGTATTTTTGATACAAACTAAGTTTGAGTTAACCTAGTGTAGCACAAAGATCCCTGAAGTACAAGTTAGAAGACATTAAGTGTCAGTTGATTCTGCCACTTGCTTATCTGTGTAATTTTGAGCAAGTCATTTTTATTTTGAGCAGGTCATCTGATCATTTTTATTTTTTGAGACGGAGTTTCACTCTGTCACCCAGGCTGGAGTGCAGTGGTGCGATCTTGGCTCACTGCATCCTCCGCCTCCCAGGTTCAGGTGATTCTCCTGCTTCAGCCTCCTGAGTAGCTGGGATTATAGACACACACCACCATATCCTGCTAAGTTTTATATTTTTTAGTAGAGACGGGGTTTACCATGTTGGTCAGGCTGGTCTCGAACTCCTGACCTTGTGATCCACCCACCTCAGCCTCCCAAAGTGCTAAGATGACAGGCGTAAGCCACCACGCCCGGCCCTGATCATTCTTTTCTTCATCTTTACAATGGAGTTGTAAATACTTTTTTGTGCTTCTTATTCCCCAAGATTACTGTGAGGGTCAACTGACATACTATCTATGAAATTATAAAGCCCTACATGCAAAAGTATAGTAATATATGCATATAAACGTGTTTTTGTGTGTGTGTGTGTGTGTGTGTGTGTGTGTGTGTGTGTGCGTGTGTAGACTATGATTACTTTCCAATATTAGTCCAGTTTGACTCACAGAAATAGTCTCTGACTTCCAGGAATTCACAGTCCAGAGAAGGAATAAACAGTAAAAGTAAACAATACAATAAAGGAAAAAGTAAGGCAACAGAGGTATATACCAAATGTTATTGGAGCCCAGCAGATAGATGAATCCTATCTGAGCAGAAAAGTCAGTTGTCATAAAGATTACAACTAGGCTTCAAGGAAGAGGCTGAGTTGCTAGAATTTCATCCAGATACGTGGGCTTCAAGATATATAAAGAATCATGAAACCTCTGTTACAACTGGTTCTGCCTTCAATAATTAAAAGTAGTACTTAACCTCCTTTTTTTTTTTTTTTTTTGAGACGGAGTTTCACTCTTGTTACCCAGGCTGGAGTGCAATGGCGCGATCTCGGCTCACTGCAACCTCCGCCTCCTGCGTTCAGGCAATTCTCCTGCCTCAACCTCCTCAGTAGCTGGGATTACAGGCACGCGCCACCATGCCCAGCTAATGTTTTTTTTTTTTTTTTTGTATTTTTAGTAGAGACGGGGTTTCACCATGTTGACCAGGATGGTCTCGATCTCTTGACCTCGTGATCCACCCGCCTCGGCCTCCCAAAGTGCTGGGATTACAGGCTTGAGCCACCGCGCCCGGCCGTACTTAACCTCTTTAGACCTCTCTTACCACAAGTCTAAAATAAAGGGTTTTGGCAAAATAAACCTATAAGTCCCTCTAGCCCTAAAATCAGGTGGTTCTAGGAGTCAAACTCTAGTCATTGTACGTATACCAAGAAAGGGTTCAAGAAAGTAATAAGCCCGAACTATTAAAAAAGGAGTTCTCCCATTAACTGCTTTTTCTTGGAATTAGAAGTCTAAAAACAATATTTAGAAAAATATCTACCTAGAAAAAGCTCTAGCACAGTGAAGAGAAGAAATTGGAAGGCTATCAAAAAGGGGAGAAGCAAACAATACATGATAGCAGGGAATGAAGTATTCAGTTCTGCAAAGATGTTACTTAGACCAGTAAGGAAATAGGTAGTAAACAGGAAGTTACAATATTTACATTCTTATTCCAAGAAAAACCTGGAGTAAAACCATAAACAGACCTTAAAATTCATACTTCCATAAAATGAAGTTGTTGTGTTTTTGCCTTGGTAAACCACTTCTAAAAAAACCTATTTGTATAAAGAGTTCAGTTTAGGAATTATAAAGAAAAGAATCAAAAACCTAAATATACACAAGTGAATTAGTTTCAGAAATGGTACCAAAAGTGCATATCAGGTAATCCACCAAACATTTACTAAACTCTGTTTAATAGGGCAAGCTGTTATAAAACACAGTCCAAATACCCAAGGGATTCACTGACTTAAGATGGAAAACAACAAGCTATAGTAACTCTTACCCATCAATGATATTTTCAGGTGGGTGTTTTTCATCACTTGATGTAGCTAAAATCACTTCGGACCCTTCAGAGCTCAGACAGAGTTCAGTTTTTCTCATCTTAAAGTGTTTAACCTGCAAATTAAAAAATAACAAAAAAAAGCAACTTCTTGATTCTCTAAACTTTATCTGAGAAAACCAAGTGAGAAGGAAAGGCTGTTGCCTAGCAGATAGTTTAACACCCAAGCTATTTAACATGTAGGAGAGACTCTAATATGTTTGTTTACATAAGAAAGCTCTCCCAGGGATAATCTATAAGACGTGACTATTTCTGCTACTCTGCTCCACAAAATAAATCCCTGACTACCCTAACCAAACAAAAAAACAAAACACTGAGATACAGGAAGAAGGTCAACAGAGGAGAACAACATGGAATACCATAAAAATACTCGATGAATCCGAAAGAAGGCAGAAAAAGAGAAACAAAGGAAGAAAAATGAGACAAACAGAAAACAAATAGCAAGAACACAGATTTAAGCAAAAATACATCAATTACTCCATTAAGTGTTAATAAACTAAACACTCAATTATTAGATTAAATTAAAAAAAAAAACCCAACAACTAAATACTGTTTTCCAGAGACACATTCTAAATATAAAGATCAGACTAAAAGCAAAATGATAGAAGAGGGTATAAACTGTTAACATCTGGTAAGGTAAATTTCCCTACTTAAATTTTTAAATTTTTTTCATTATTTTACTTTTTTAGAGACAGAGTCTCACTGTCACCAAGGCTGGTTTGCACTGGAGCAATCATGGCTCACTGCAGCCCTGAACTCTAGGGCTCAAGTGATCCTCCTATCTTAGCCTCCCAAGCAGCTGGGACTACAGGTATGCCACGATACTCGGCTAATTTTTAAAAAAATTTCTGTAGAGGCCGAGGGGGACAGATAATGAGGTCAAGAGATTGAGACCATCCTGGCCAACATGGTGAAACCTCATCTCTACTAAAAATACAAACATTAGCTGGGCGTGGTGGTGTACACCTGTAATCCCAGCTACTGGGGAGGGTGAGGCAGAAGAATCACTTGAACCCAGGAGGCAGAGGTTGCAGTGAGCTGAGACCATGCCACTGCACTCCAGCCTGGCAACAGAGAGAGACTATGTCTCTAAAAAAAAAAAAAAAAATCTGTAGAGATGGGGTCTTGCTATGCTGCACAGGCCAGTTTTAAAACTCCTGGCCTCAAGTGATCCTCCTGCCTCAACCTTTGAAAGTGCTGGGATTAAAGGCATGTACCACTGTGCCTGGCCAATATCAGTATTTTATTAAAATGCATTTATTCTTAGTTTTTATTAGCATAAAGTTTACTTTCTATTATACTTTAAAAACTAATATTGATAGTATTAAAAATGTGGTAACATTAGTAAGAAAAAACACATATATTCTAAATCTTTTTGTGCCTGTTTTCTCTACCAATCTTATCACAGCTTTTAACACTATTGATACCAGAGAACTGGGCAGTGTGGGATGAACACTGTCAACCCTTAGTTTTTTGTTTTTTGGTTTTTTTTGAGACGGAGTTTCACTCTTGTTACCCAGGCTGGAGTGCAATGGCACAATCTCGGCTCACTGCAACCTCCGCCTCCGGGGTTCAGGCAATTCTGCCTCAACCTCCTGAGTAGCTGGGATTACAGGCACGCGCCACCACGCCCAGCTAATGTTTTGTATTTTTAGTAGAGACGGGGTTTCACCATGTTGACCAGGATGGTCTCGATCTCCTGACCTCGTGATCCACCCGCCTCGGCCTCCCAAAGTGCTGGGATTACAGGCTTGAGCCACCGCACCCGGCAACCCTTAGTTTTAAGATGAGAAAGACAGTGAATTCTATAAATGCAGAGTGATAAACTTGGATGCTAATTCTCAACAAAACCCTACAATTATTAAATTTCATTATTAAAATGGTGGCCTTGAAAATGTAAACAACGAAGTACTAAAATTGGAAGTAGGAGTAACATTAGTTTACAGGCTATATCAAAACTATACATTTCTGTTTGTCTGATGGAGTTCCTACCCATTTGGAGCATGTTCTAAACATTTCAACAAAGCTTCAGACAAAGCCTCGCAAGATACCCTGTGGACCTGACAGAGAAACATGAATTGGGTGACAGGTAGTACTCAAAAGAATGATGATTAATGGAAGAAAACAAATTTGTGGAGGACTTGATTTCCTACTTAACATTTTTATTAATTAAGATGTACAAAGTATGCTTATCAATTTAGCAGACACAAAGCTGGGATGTCAGCTGATATGCTGGGTGACAGAATTAGCATTCAAAAAAACTGAGCAAGCTAGAAAGATGGCTTGCAATGAGTAAGATATTTAATAAGGATAAAAGTAAAAGCCTATACTCAGTCTTGAAAAAACTCAATCATACGAGGGCTGGTCTAAATCAGGAGTTAGCAAACTACTGCCTGTGAGCCAAATCAAGCCTGCCATCTGTTTTTGTATGGCCCACAAGCTAAAAATGTGTTTTAACATTTAATAATATTTTTTAAAAATTAAAATATTCTGACACATAAAAATTACATGAAATTCAGATTTTAATATTCATGCATTATATTGGAAAGTAGCTATGCTCATTTGCTTATAATATTGTCTATGGCTGATTATATGTTACAGTGACATAGCTGAGTCACCATGACAGACTATAAGGCCCATAAAACCGAAAATATTTACTATTTGGCCTTTAACAAAAAAGTTTGCCAACCTCTGATATAGATGTATAAAACATACAGGTTTAGTTATCACAAAGTCAATATAAGGTAACAGTGTACTCTACCTGCCCCTAAAGGTAATAGAATGCTATCTTAAAGAGGTACCACATTCCATCAACATTTTTGAACACCAATTGAACTAAGGGCCAAGTACTGTGCTAGTATTGCAAAGATGAAACAACCTAAGTGACTAAGACTTTGTTCTTGCCTTCAAGCTCAGAGTCAAGGAATTAGTCAAGGAACAAGCGTGCAACTAACAATATAATATACCATGTGCTAACATAGTATGATGCACATCCAGAATACTGTTTTCGGTTCTGAGTAGTACGTTTTAAGCAGGACATTGTCAGGCTTGATATTGTTGAGAGGACAGTAGAAAGTTCATGATCATAGAGAAAGGTGAAAAATATAAATGTGATTATGATTTTTACTCAGCGGTGCTCACAAGTGGAAAAAGAATTTTTTTTTTTTTTTTACACTTCCAGGAGTGTGAATTGGACTCAGCAAATGCACATTTTAAGCAGGAAGACATTGGAGAGATAAGGATTTTCTTGCAAAGGAAAGATTTTAAATTTCTTTCATCCCTGAAAATGTCCAAGAAGAGTCAATAAAAGATCATAATCTGTGGAGGAAGCCAAAGAAAGGATTCCTGCATTGGCAGTTCTCTTAGGCTAAGCCAAATTCTAGGAAAGGTGGGTTGGGAATAGATAATGAAATATCTGAAAAGCCAGGTTAATGGCAATGGACTTTATTCTGTACTCCAGTGGTTCTAAACTGGACTAGGAGTAGATTTTGGCCTCCAAGGACACTTCACAAAACCTGAAGAGTTTTAGGGTCACAACTTGGGAGGGAAAATGCTGCTAAATATACTGCCACGTATAGGACAGCACCCCACAAGTAATTATTGGTCCCAAGTATAAATAGAGTCAAGCTGGGGAAACCAAGCAGTACTCTATGGCCCAGGCTGGAGTGCAATGACACAATCTTGGCTCACAGTAACCTCTGCTTCCCGGGCTCAAGCGATCCTCCCACCTCAGCCTTCCTAGCAGCTGGGACTATAGGCAGGGACCACCATGCCCAGCTAATATTTTTGTTTTGTAGAAACGGGTTATGCCATGTTTCCAGACTGGTCTCTAACTCGTGAGCTCAAGTTATCTACCTGCCTTGGTCTCCCAAACTGCTGGGATTACAGGAGCAAGGTCACTGCACCCAGCCGAGAACCTGGTTTTTTTTTTTTTTTTTTTTGAGACGGAGTCTCACTCTGTCGCCAGGCTGGAATGCAGTGGCGCAATCTCGGCTCACTGCAACCTCCACCTTCCGGATTCAAGTGATTCTCCTGCCTCGGCCTCCAGAGTAACTGAGTGTGCAGGCGCGTGCCACCACGCCCGGCTAATTTTTGTATTTTTTGTACAGACGGGGTTTCACCATGTTGACCTCGTGATCTGCCCACCTCTGCCTTCCAAAGTGTTGGGATTACAGGTGTGAGCCACTGTACCGCGCCAAACTTGTTTTCTAAAAAGTGTTAACACTTCAGGGTTGATACGGAGCAGATGAATAGGAAAGAATGTACTCTCCAAATGTTCAGGTCTTTTCTTACCTCACATTCTTAATTATCTAAGTTTTCTGAGAGAGGCAAACACATGCTTTAATACAAAACTCATTTCATACCTTCTATATCTTCCTATTTCCTGTTTTGGGTAGAATTACTTAAGTAGAAACGGCAGACACTGGGTTTTCTTTAAGGTTCTTTTGTTGCACTTAATGAAAAGAGGCAAACCAACGTTAGAGAAATCCATACAATGCCAGGTGCTGTGGTTCACGCCCATAATCCTGGCAGTTTGGGAGGCTGAGGTGGGCGGATCTCTGGAGCTCACAAGTTTGAGACCAGCCTGGGCAACATGTTGAAATCCCTGAACTCTCTCTACTAAAAATACAAAAATTAGCTGGGTCTGGTGGCAGGCGCCTGTAATCCCAGTACTCTGGGAGGCAGAAGCGGGCGGATCACTTGAGGCCAGCAGCTCAAGACCAGCCTGACCAACATGGTGAAACCTTGTCTCTACTAAAAATATAAAAATTAGACGGGTATGGTGGCAGGAGTCTGTAATCCCAGCCGCTTGGGAGAAAGAGGCAGGATAATCGATTGAACCCAGGAGACAGAGGTTCAGTGAGCCGAGATCGCGTCATTGCACTCTGGCCTGGGCGACAGAGCGACTGAAAAAAAAGAAAAGTGCAAGTCTGGGAGGGAGTCTAATCCTCCACACCTTTAGAACAAGGCAATTTCCTCAGGGCTGCAGTTTACCAAAGGCGGTACACTCTAGGGTGCTATCCTTTCCATTTTTTACAATCCCTGACCCTGGACTTCCCTGATGCCTTATCCTGTCTTCTAAACCAGGGCCACTGGTTTCATCCCCAGTTCAGCCTTTCATCGCCAACTCACATGCCCTTTGTGGTCCTTCTTTCCCCAAATCTCTCCAGGTCAAGTCCTCAGAGGACCTTCTCCTTGACCAGCGTCTTGCTTCTGGTGCTACAGCTGAACTCCTCACACCCTTTGCCAAGCATCATCCATTGGGAACTTGGCGTACTTTAGAAAACACGGACCCTGCCTATGTCTTCTGACTCCGCGGGGCCAGGGCCAGGGCCAAGGCCTTCAAGACAAACCAGCCCTGGCACCACCTTCTCACCTCCACCCAAAACCCTCCTCCTCAGTCCAAGGTCCGGGGGAGATCTTCGAGGGCCCTAAGGCCTTGACTTGCGGATGCCCCGCCCCAAATAATGTAAAGAATATATTAATAAATACCCCCAACCTTAGGTATAACTCATAGCTAGAGGGGTTACGTTGCAGCTGACCGCTTACATTTTGGTAGACTAATCAATTTCGATTTGCAACTGGTTTTCCCTTTTGGTCAAGACGCTATTTCTGGCCCCAAAGAGCTTCGTGGGATAGCACCGGCGACTCCAGGGCCTACAGGAGACGGCCGGTCCGCGTCACACCTCCCGCGACGGCCCGTCTGCGCCTCCCGCCGCGCGTCTTCACCACCCCTCCATTCTTGCTCCCTTCCCAACAGCAACCCCTTCCTTCTGCCTTGCCCAGCCAGGCCCCACACCCGCTGGTGCCAGCCCGCTCGCCCCGCAACCCGCTCGCCTGCGACTCCAGTTAGCTCCGGGTGCCAGGCCTTCCGGGCTCGAAACCTCCCTTGCTCCCCGCCCCACGCAGCGCCTCCCGGCCCCGCGGCTCCGCCCCTCTCCCGTGGCGTCCTCGCAGTCCCGGGGCGCGGGCGTCCAACTCCGACCTCTTCGCACCACGCCTCCCACAGGCCCCGCCCCCTCACCACGGCCTCAGCGGAGTTCGCGGGTGCGCTCGCTCCCACCCGAAGCTCTTCGCGCCACGCCTCCCACAGGCCCCGCCCCGCCCTCAGCCCCTCCCCCTCGCCGCGGCCCGGCGGAGTTCCAGGGCGCGCCCGTTTCTACCCCGAGCTCTTCGCGCCACGCCTCCCACAGGCTCCGCCCCCCCTCGGCCCCGCCCTCTCTGGCTCCTTTTACTTCGCGGGCCAAGAGGCGCAACCTCGCCCGAGAGCCTTTCCCCAGGCCAGTCCCAGAGCGCGCTCTGCCTACCCTCCCTCAGCTCAACTCTATCCCCGGGGCCCACGAGACCCAGGGGAGTCGCCCTCCCATGAGTACGCACGCCCAGTGCCCACCTCTGCCAGCTCCGCACCCTCGGCCCTCGGGTCGCCAGCCCGGGGCTCGGCCCCGCCTCCAGGCCCGGCCCCGCCTTCATGCCGGGGTCCGCGCACGCGCGTCTCCCTGTCCTAGCCTTGCCTCCGCCCCCGCCGGTCCCGCGGTCCCACGGCGCTTGGTTGCCCCCAGCCTTCTCCCTCTTCTCAACCTCGCCGTGTCCCACCCTCCCTAGCTTTGTGCCTGGGGTGCTGAGGTCTTCCCCGTCAGCCGCGCCGCGGGAGGAGGGAGCCGCCACCGAGGAGCTGCCGCTCGCTGCCCCGGGGAGGGGCACAGGTAGGTGGCGGCCGCGGGCCGGACGGCTCGCGGGGCCCCGGGCGGCGTGCGGGAGCGGGGGGCGGGGTGTTAGGGAGGGGAGGGGTGGGGGAGGGGAAGCCCGGGAGGGACGGCAGGGGGCGGGTTGAGGAGAGAATGAGGATATACGGGTGTGGGCGATGGGTTTAAGGGTTGGGTAGGGGTGCGGGGGCAGTATGAGAATTGGGGTTCGGGAGCAGGGTGGGACAGGGAACAGGATTACCCTTGGGTGGACTCTGGGAAAGGTATGGGTGGGAGAGAGCGGGACAAAGGATTGCCGTCCTGGGGAAGGGGGAAAGGGAATGGGATTTTAGGGGTGCAGGGAGGAAAAGATAGGAATAGAGGAGAGGGTGGGGTCTTGGGGGCAGGGGAGAAAAGTTGGGGGTGTGGAATGCGAAGCTGGGGGTAGTGAGGCGTGATGGAAGGGGGTCTCGAAGATTGAGAACAGAAGGCAAGGAAAGGGATGGAGAGCTTGGAGTCCTAGGAGAGGGAAGCCCGTAGAGTGGGAAGAAGGGAAGAATAGATGCAGAAGGAGAGGAGTGGGGGTGGAGGAGTGTGGGGAAGGGAAGAGAGGCAGGTGAAGGTTGGGAGATGGGAGGTTGGAAGGTTGGGTCTGTGGGACAGCAAGCCACCTTTCAGCGGGAGCAGGAAGGGTTGGAAGGGTCTAAGGGTTGAGGAGGGCGGGGGAGCTGGGGTGGGGGAAGGGAGTAGGGTTAGGATTTTTGGTGTTAGAGGCGCTATTTGCTAAGAGTGTCACGATGTGGGAGAGATTGGCAGGTTCTTGGTGGGGAATAGGGAGTCTGGGAGAGGAAAGGGGATGGGTGAGAAGGCAGGTAGAGAAGTGCATATTATAGGAAAAAAGTAGTGAGGAAAGTTGAAAATTGAAGAATGGGAACACACAGAACAATGAAGGTGGATTGTTGGTTATTGGTAGTTTAGAACTACCCATAGTTTAGTTTCTGCTTAGGTTTTTATGTTAGAAATTTTCTCAAGAATACTGCATTTTCAGATAAAGCAAAAGTGTCTGCAGCCTTGGGATGAAGGCCATGGGTTGGCAGATGTTTTCTTGGTATATGGATGTAGCTCATATCGCGCCTGGCAGAGGAAAGAAGGGAGGCCTTCTGGCTGTCCTGGCTCTGTTCCCACCAGCTCTTTCCTCAGATGTGCACTGTTGTTTTTTTTTTTTAAATCTTATCCCTGCCCCCTTCCCCCTCCTCCCAGGCTTCAATCAGTGAATACTAGAGGGATCAAACAGGTGGATGAGATTAATTTTTAACGTTTTTTTATCCTTAAGGCTGATGTCATATTTTTATTCTTGAGAAACAGCATCATGCCAAGGAAAGAGCTTGAGCTTTGGAGTAATGCGGCCCTGAGATTGAATTCTGGCCCTGCCACTTATTAGCTCTGTTCTAGAGTAAGTTATTTTATTTCCGTGGGTCTCTGTCTATTAAAAGGCAATACTGACCTCATAGGATCATTAAAGATTACATGAGATCACTTTATATAGTACCTAACGCAGTGCTTGGCAACTGGTGGGTGCTTAATAAATGGTAGCCATCACCCAGTACCATTAAACGTCAGAGTCATTACCATAACTTACTATTCTTAGGGGATTTTTATCTTACTTTACCTACTGAAGTTAGGTGTTTTCTTCTTTTTCTCCTCAAATTAGCCATAGATTCAGCTCACAATTTTACCCTGTGGGCTCCCCAACAACCCCAGTCCACCTGACTGGGATAGTCATGCTTTTTGCTTGGGAAACTGGATTCAAGGTCTAAAAAACTGTCATGTGTAGTATCAATTTTATCTGGCCTCTTTCAAGGAAGCTGTGTAGAACTGAGTTTTTAATGTAATACAGCTATGTTTCATTCATTTGATGAAATGGTACACTTCATGGTAACTTTGGCTCACTTGTGAACAAATGCTAGAATGTGCACGATTGTAATATTTTTCTATGCTGTCGTTTGGGTTACAAAGCTGCCTCTCTGTAGCAGGCTGGGCGACTATCAGAATGTCGGTGTTACTCTTGATCCAACATATAATACAGCTACTGCAATTTACACTGGACATTGTTGTTGCTGCAGTGACTAAGTATTTTAGTTTTTCTATTTGGATGAGGTTTTTGCCGCAATTTAGAACAGGCCTTGTCCATTTGTAATACACCACGCTGTACGATAGCAAGTGGCAAATGAATCCAAGTACTGAAGTTTTGTGTAGAATTCTCGTGCCTTTCTGGTTCTTAGCCTTAAAGGGTTCAAATATTAATTTAATGCTTAGATCATGTTATAGTACCTCACAGACTCCCAAAAAGCTCCTTTTTGGGAGAATGCAGGATGTGCTGATTTAGTAGTACAAATTAAAGGCCACCAGGATTCCCTGAACCAAAGTCAATTTCTCCAGTGGCTTCTGGACAGATGATGTGGGTTTGCTCTCCAGGAAATAATTATATTTATTTTTTCCTCATTTAGAAAGAGAAATGGCATTTGATAATTTAAGAAAAATATAAAAAACAGCCAGTACTGTACCTTTTTAAAATAAATGATCACTGGAAGCCAAAGCTGCCAGGATTTTGAAGAGCCTGGGTTTGGGCCCTTAATCTGGCCCAAACCTTCTTGTGCCCTATGTTGGATGGAATCAGACTTCTAATTTTCATCTGAAGTGGTCACCCACCCATCCATTCATCCATCCATTTGTCCACTTTACTGCAGAGTTTGTGGAAGGCACTATTAGGGGTGAGGGTTGGGGTAATACAGATGGGCAGACCCTGTTTCATTGTTCAGGGAGTTCACAGTATATTGATCCACTATAATAGGGTATCTTCCATAGAATTTGTCTTCTTGTTGTTAAAATCACGTCAGTCCTTTTTAGGGACATCCCTAATGTCTCCTTTCTGATCTACAGGTAGAGTAGAGCTCTGAATGTTAAATGACAGGGATAAAGACCAAAGGACATCTGCTTTACTTCCTCAATCAGAATTAATGTCTGCAAGGTTGGAGAGTCCAGATGCTCACCCCTACTGGAAGAAGAGCTCAGAATAAATGAGGCTTCTCCTTAGCAGCAGGCACTGTAAATGCTGGCAAGAGAAAACTATGGGTTATAAGAGCTGGCACTGTGACAGGATTTTCCCCCCTGTTTTTTAGTTTAGTTGTCGCCCACCCCTTGTAGTACCAGTAGCAATACACTGCCATCGTCTGCTTTGCCTCTGCCACCTGCAGAAGAGTCTGGCGAGTGGGGGAGGAGCCTGCAGCTGTTGCCTGGAAAAGGAGCTGGCTCCTAGCAACAGTATCAGCGGGCCCTGCAAGTCAGAGCACTAAGTTTATCCTTTGAGGTCTTACCTTTCCTCTCATACAGTTCATCAAATATCTTTTGAGGGCTTACATAGTACTAGGCACTGTGTGGGGCCTGGGAAAGGTAGATGAACCAAATAAGTGCCTTGCCTTCACAAAGCTCACCACGCTGGGTACATTAACAAGTGAACATAGTACATGGCCCTAAGTGCTATGTAGGAGACACTGGGTGCTCTGGGAAAACCAGACAGGCATGTACTTGTGCGTCATCCCGCAAGAGGGACGATGTTAATAATGAGTGGGAATTAGCTGGGTCAGGGAGGCAAAGAAGGATGTTCCAACTAAAGGGAACAGAACGGGCAATGGCCAGTGGGACATAAGAGCGTGGCCAGTTTACCTGGGTAATATGACAGGAGCAAAGAGTAGTACGTAGGAGATGAGCAGGAAAGGGTGAAGCTCTAGAGCTAGGCAGAGTGCTCTTCTCTCGTGCTTTTAGACACATAATTATCCTTGAGAGAAACATGGATAGTACTGATTCCCACAAACAGGATCATTGTTTCATCTCCGGAGACTCAGCATTTTTGGTCACTGAGTTGTTTGCTGACACTTATAAGTGGCTTTAGGGCCACATTGTGGCCCTGCATTGATGCAGAAGAAGCTGAGTTGGTTCACTCTAAAACTCAGATTATTTTAGGGATAATATCAGGCCTGTGTTATATTCTACCTCTCTTCTCCCTTTAAATTGTAAAAATGATCATCAGATACCTTCATTTTATTTAACGTAGCAATTCTCATGTATTTTGAAACCTTACAGTTATTCAGGAAAACAAGTATTTATTCCCGTTAGTTCTTGGGCACATACTGTTACCCAGATGACTGCAGAAATGCCCAACTTTTTACTTTTTTATCTTAAAACTGCCCTAATAGAACTTTAATAGATGTTTCCAAAGGCTAGAATAGCTTTGACTTAGCTTTTGGAATGGAGGTGTTTATTTGTAGATTTTTTTAAAAATCCTGTTGCTTTTGGTCTTTGTAAAGTTCAGCAAACGAGTAAACATTGGTCCCATAGTATCTGCTCAGGGACTGTAGGATGCCAGAGCACTGTGTTACAGAGTCTGCAAGAGTTAATCGTGGTCCCTCCTCTCAAGCAGCTCAAAGCAGCAGACGGCAGACTCAGAAACAAATAAATAGAACAGTGAGCCAAGTGCAACCAAGAAGTGTGTGGAATGTGTCAAGCTAGCAAGGGAGTTGCTTATTTCTAGTGTTTTTTTTTCTGTGTGTAAACATGTTTTTTAAACATTTATAATTTTAATGGCTTTATAACATTCCATGGTATGTATAAGTCATAATGCATTTATTAACATCCCAATTGTTGGACATTTAGGTTGTATTCCAGTTGTTTTGCTAATATAAACTTGCTGCCATGAATTTACGTATAAATGAATCTTTGCTGACATCTGTGACAACTTCCTCAGCTTGAATTTTAAAGATGAGATTTTGACCTGGGTTTTCTATGGCGTGATCTTGGCTCACTGCAACCTCTGCCTTCTGGGTTCAAGCGATTCTCTTTCCTCAGCCTCCCCAGTAGCTGGAACTACAAGCATATGCCACACCTGGCTAATTTTTGTAATTTTAGTAGAGACGGAGTTCACCATGTTGGCCAGGTTGGTCTCAAACTCCTGACCTCAGGTGATCTGTCCATCTCAGCCTCCTAAAGTGCTGAGGTTATAGGCATGAGCCACTGTGTTCAGTCTTGACCTGGGTTTTAACAGATGAGTAGGAGATGGCCAGATAGACCAGAAAAGGGGGAGAATAGGAAGGGGCATTCCAGGTGAGGCAATAGAGGCAACCTTGAATGCCAAAGCTCCCAGGCAACTGGTGAGTTTTGCTTTTCCTAAACCAGCCACCAGGCCTGCCTGGTAGGCTCATAAAGCCCTGGGCACAGCAAGATGAAGTTACATGTTACAAATGGCATTTTAATTGGGTTTGCTTCCGTCTGCCTTGCTTTTACAGTGGAAACCAAGGCAATGTCTTACTACCTCAGCTCAGAAAGCCACCTGGACCCAGGGCCCATCTACGTGCGAGAAAACGGGCAGCTGCACGTGGTCAATCTGGCTCTGGATGGTGTCAGGAGTAGCCTGCAGAAGCCACGGCCTTTCAGACTGTTTCCCAAAGGCTTTTCCGTGGAGCTTTGCATGAACAGGGAAGATGACACTGCGCAGAAAGAGAAGACTGATCATTTCATCTTCACATACACCCGGGAGGGGAATCTTCGGTACTCCGCCAAATCCCTCTTCAGCCTTGTCCTGGGTTTCATCTCCGACAATGTGGATCACATTGATTCCCTTATTGGCTTTCCTGAGCAGATTGCTGAAAAGCTGTTCTCTGCTGCTGAAGCCAGACAGAAATTCACTGAGCCAGGTGCAGGGCTGAGGGCTTTACAGAAATTCACTGAGGCCTATGGAAGTTTGGTGCTTTGCTCCTTGTGTCTGAGAAACAGGTGGGTGTTCTGATTAGGTTATTCTGTATTTTATTGGGCGTGCTAATTCTGTCAGGCTCTGGGGCTTAGTGGGCTCAGGGGCTTCCCTCATCAAATAGCACCTCAGTTTAGAACTTCTGAATACAAAGTGACAGACCATTTTGAGAAAAATCACTCTTGCTTCCTCCTCCTCACCTCTCAGACAACACTTAGCTTTATTCTGAAATCATTTTACAAGGATTGGTTGATTGTCACAGCTCCTCCATTAGGTAGAAAATATTCTCCTACCAACTTTCAAAGAGAAGGCAAAATGTCATTGGCCACATATCTCTAAATATGCTCCTGCAGATAGGGAGATTAGTACCCAGAGTTTTTGGCCCTGTTTTTGGTTTTCAGACCACTAGACACTGACCATTAGATAAAAAGTAACCGTAAAAGATTGAGTGATTAAAATTTCAAATATCCTAAAGTTTGGCAGTTCTCGATGAAGTCCCAACACTAAGGTCTGTTGTCTGAGAAAGCAGATATTTTCTCTTGTGACTTGCCTTTGCTCATATGCTTTATTTAAAATTTTTACTCTACCATCATGTAAAAACACTTTCAAAACATCTAATTTTTTAAAAACGTACAAAAAAAAAAGCAATAAAAATATACATGGCAAACAATTTAAACACAGACACAAAGGGGCATAAAATGAAACTTAAGCCTCTTCCTATTCATCTTCAGTTTCCTCTTCTCAGAGACCAAACACCATTCCCTGTTTTTAAAATATCCTTTCAGAGACACTTTATACAGTGTTCTATGTAGTTCCCTCTTTTGTTATACAAATGGCAGCATGTCGCATACACTGTTATGGACCTTGCCTTCTTCACAAAATTTAAAAATCATTTATCAATACTTGTAGGTTTTTAAATAACTTTATTGTATACCACTGTATGAACTATTTTGTGATTAGAAACCTGAAAGGCAGCTTACTATTTTTTTTTTTTGAGACGGAGTTTCACTCTTATTTCCCAGGCTGGAGTGCAGTGGTACTATCTCAGCCCATTGCAACCTTCGCCTTCTGGGTGTAAGCAGTTCTTTTGCCTCAGCCTTCTAAGTAGCTGGGATTACAGGTGCCCACCACCACCACTGGCTAATATTTTGTATTTTTAGTAGAGACGGGGTTTCACCACATTGGCCAGGCTGGTCCAGAACTTCTGACCTCAGGTGATCCATCTGCCTCAGCCTCCCAAAGTGCTGGGATTATAGACGTAAGTCACCATGCCCACTGGCAGCTTACTATTAAGATGCACAATCCATATGAACATTATAACAAAGCTAAACAGAAAAAATATATGTAAGAGAAAGCCATACCAGCAAACAGAAGCTAAGCTCATCTGCTTAATAAAGGAGAAATGATCTTTATTTAATGAGCTCATAGAATTAATGGTTTCACCACAGGCCAAATACTGTATTTTAAAAAGAAAAGACATAAACACATGCAGAAAAGAACAGAAACTTGGCTCATAAACTGAGCAGGCACCTTGAAAGCTCTGTCTCTGGGCTGTGGTCTCAGTCATGGCTGGGCTTGGGACTGCTGCCAGTGGAAAGGAAAAAAATTACCTTGCCTAAATGAAAAAGTCAAGCAATATTTCATTGTAGCTTATGCATTAAAAATACATTTTACGCTTTGTTTTTTCTTCCAAGTTACTGATGTTCATCTTAGAAAAGTTAAAACAGTGGCACAATAGAATTATGATGTATACCTTGTTTTAAAATTATTTTATGAAAGCAATACATACTATTTGGGAAAAACATAAAATTATAGTATTAAAAAATTCATAATCGCACCATGTTGATCATTTTCAAATATGTATTTTTATACATTTGAGAATATATACTTTGTACAACTTGTATTCTGTTTTTTCCCCCACCTACCCTTATAGCTTAACATTTCCCATGCTATTGAAAATGCTGTTTATCCATTTGCGATGTCTGCATACTGTTGCAGTGGCAGATTGGTCAGATTGTGATGAGAATAGCACTTTTTATTCACATTTGATGAGCACATGAATTAGTGTAGCATTTCTACAAGCAGTTTGGCAATATGTATCAAGAACCTTGAAAACACCTATGCTATTTGTTTGACCCATTCTACTTATATAAGAATCTATCCTGATCTCTAATGTAATGATCAAAGATGGGAACAGATATTTTTATATAAGAGTGTTCATTTAGTACTGTTGTACAAGTGAAAATCTAAAAACTGGCCATGCGCTGTGGCTCACTCCTGCAATCCCAGCACTTTGGGAGGCCAAGGTGGGCAGATCACCTGAGGTTAGGAGTTTGAGACCAACCTGGCTGACATGGTTAAACCCCGTCTCTAGTAAAAATACAAAAAAATCAGCCAGACATGGTGGTGCACGCCTGTAGTCCCAGCTACTCAGGAGGCTGAGGCTGGAGAATCTCTTGAACCTGAGAGGCGGAGGTTGCAGTGAGCCAAGAATGTGCCATTCCACTCCAGCCTGGGTGGCTGAGGGAGACTTCATCTAAAAAAATCTAAAAACTAAATGTTCAACAGTAGGGAATTAGTTAAGCAAATTATAGTACATTTATATGATGAAATATTATGTAGCTATTAAGATAACATCCTAAGAAATAGATTTTTAAATGTATGTATTGCATAGATAGAAAAAGGAACCCTACCAAAAAGTAGTCTAGGTGGGATTGGAATTGATTTTATATTCTTTATACTTTTCTATATTTTCTTAATTTTTCTCCAATGAAAATGATACGTTGTCAGAAAATATAAGAAACATTTACATTTCTATAATAATCAGAAAATATAGAAAACTTTTTTATTTTTTGGAGACGGGATTTCACTCTTGCTCAGGCTGGAGTTGCAGTGGTGTGATCTTGGCTCACTACAGCTTCTGCCTCCCAGGTTCAAGCGATTCTCACACTTCAGCCTCCTGGGTATCTGAGACTACAGGCGCCTGCCACCATGCCCAGCTGATTTTTGTATTTTTTGGTAGAGATGGGGTTTTACCATGTTGACCAGGCTGGACTTGAACTACTGACCTCAAGATCTATCCGCCTCAAGCCTCCCAAAGTGCTGGGATTACGAGTGTGAACCACCATGCCTGGCCAGAAAATATAGGAAACATTTTTAGCACAATCTTTTAGCCCATATTTTCTTGCAGCAATTCCAGACTTTACTGTCTCATTCAAATGTAAGATTTTTCAATTGTGATCGAAAACCTCTCTTCTCCTTTTACATCCTTAAAGGAAAATAGAGGGCAGGAAATTTGAGGTTGCACTTGCAATCCAGGGCTGCAGCTGCAGTCCAAGAGGTTGTGTCAACACAAAAGGGTTCAGATCAAAAGTAATGAGCTTGAAAAAATAAATGAAAATAAAATAATTAGATAGCAGGCACTTGCTATCTTGGGGTTAAGTCACCAAGCTACCTGCCAGAAGCAAGTGTCTTTGCAACTGGATTCCAACCTTATGAAAACTGTCTTCTCCCTTTTGTTGAAACCCCAGTGATTTTTAATCCCACCGGTGGTCACGGGGAGGCAAGTATGTTTTCCTTAAAATACCACCCTTTGCTATTGACATAGCAGTAATAGCTACTATTTCATGAGGGTCTGCAAGATGCCATGGAATTTTAAAATATTATTTCTCTTTTTTTTAATAATACTGAAAAGAAGTAATCATTCGCCCCATTTTGTAGCTGGAGAAATTGAGGCTCAGAAAGGTTAAGTAACTGTCTCACAGTCACACAAGTAGTTAGGGCTGTTCGAATCCAAACTCAGATCTGGTCTATGCTCTTTCTATTGCTTTTCCACTGTACTGTTCTGAACCCTTTAAGGGAAAATTGGAAGACTGGTTGCAAGCAAGAACCTAGAGCTTTGATTATGTCCTAGATTAGCATCTAGTAGTGTCTGTGGCCTAGTATGTTTGTTCCTCAACCTTGAGTTTTGTAATGTTTCTTAATCATATTACACAGTGTTACATCCTTTGCATGGAACCCTTGTTTCAGAATCACTAAAAATCTTTTGGTTAATTGATCAAAGGATGTGTGTTTTCCTTTCTCTGATTGCCAGTAATCCCCTAGATCCCCATTAACACACTTCAACTCTGTGATTGGAAGGTGGAAAACAGCAGCTTTATTTACAGTGCAATTAAAATACATCTGAGTAAATAAGGCTCTTTTGTGTACCCAGCTGAGCTCGGTCTCCAGGCAGCTTGGGTTCCACCCTTTAAAGGGGTATCAGTGCCTCAGGCCATCTGTACCTAGGAGTCAGGATAGTGATTAGTTTGAGTACATCTTTTTTTGTTTGGAAGTAGGAAGAAAAGAGATTAACCTCCCTCTTGCCCTCTGATTATTCCATTCTGTTTTTGGCAGTTTCTGCTGAGAGAAGAGAGGTATGAACTCTTTTAGGTATAACCCCACTAATCCTAACACACCATCTTGCTGTGGAAACTTCTAGACATCCAAGAGGAAGGTGGATGAGAAAGGCTTGCTCTTGCCACAAGTCAGTTTCCTTGTCCTCTTAGGATCCTCTCCTGTCAATTTCCTGTCACACCTAATCCCTTTCATTTTTTCTCACTGACCTCATCTGAGATAGATGAACCACTAGAAAGCAGGGAGGAGGCCCCATCCTGGGCTGTGGAATGCCATTTTGATCTCCTTTCCCTCTCCAGAGGCCTCCCTGATGCTTACTGCTAACAACTCAGCAAGGTGCTACAATGTAATTAAGTTGCTCGTGCTCAGTGTTTGTCTTAATATCCATCTAGACTGGAGTGAGTCCTTGTCACAGTCTTGCTGTACATTTGGAGTAAATTTAGGGTAGCAGAGGCACAGGGGAGTGGACAGGTACTCAAATTTGTGTTTGAGTAGAAAAGATAAAATGTGATGTGCCAACTATCTCTTGGTATGTTCCTGGGGATGTGCAGATTGGAGTCCAGAGTTCTTGACCTTGCTCCAGTTTTCAAATCACTAGATGTTGAGCATTAGATTAAAAGCCACTTTAAAAGATTAGTAATAAAAATTTGAGTATCCTAAACTTTGGAAATTCCCAGGTATGGCCCCAACACCAATGCCAAGGTCTGTCTGATAGCAAAGCAGATGTCTTCTCTTGTGACTTGCTTTTGTTAATATACATTTATTTATTCAAAATTTTTATTCTACCATCACATAAAAAGTTGTTCCAGGCATTTACTAATTAAAAAATCCAGGCTTTGCCTTGGTAGTAATTACCGAAGTCTGCTTATTCCATAGTACTGTGTCCTGATGGAATGGTGGGGTATTGACTATGATACAAATCCACAAATGGTAATGCTTTAAAAGGAGTGGGGGGGAAGATATTGATTGCTCTCCATTCTCCATAGGTATCTGGTGATTTCAGAAAAGCTTGAGGAGATTAAGTCTTTCCGAGAGCTGACCTGCCTGGATCTTTCATGTTGCAAACTTGGAGATGAGCATGAACTTCTAGAACATCTCACCAATGAAGCCCTGTCTAGGTACCTGTCGCCACTTGCAGATGAATTGTTTCAGTCTTTTTTTAAAGGCTGTTCCAACAGGATTATCTTCAGGAGTGCTGATTACTTTCCATTCTTGTGTTTATTTCCTTTTTTTTTTTCTAAAATATTTTCAGTCTCCATTTACTTGGTAAAAGCAGTATAGGATAACTCTTAGGAAGTCAGTCAGTTGACTCAAATCAGTTGACACTTTTTTTCTAAGTAACTTTTATTTTAACATGTGATACCTGAAGCTACTTGGGTTGAAAATGGTTTTGTCCTTTATTTTTATTTTTTTAAATCTTCATTTTTTATTTATTTATTTTTAAATGGAGTCTCTCTCTTGTTGCCCAGGCTGGAGTGCAGTGGCGTGATCTCAACTCGCTGCAACCTCTGTCTCCCGGATTCAAGCTATTCTGCCTCAACCTCCTGAGTAGCTGGGATTACAGGCACCTACCACGACGCCTGGCTAATTTTTGTACTTTGAGTAGAGATGAGGTTTCACCATGTTGGCCAGGCCGGTCTTGAACTCCTGACCTCAGGTGATCTGCCTGCCTCAGATTTTGCCCTTCATTTATCCAGTCCTAGTTTATTCTAGCAAGGGATGAGACATTATACCATAGTCAGCAGTCATATTGTTTGCTACTTTAACTCTCAATGAGCTGTAATTATAAAGAAAATGAACTATTAAAGACAGCCAAAGAAGTTCTTTTCAGGAACTATGATTTAAAGAAATGGCCCAGTTCATACAATTGACAAATAGTGTGACTGATCTGAGGTTATTCAGTCTGGCCAGCAAAGAGGAGGACAGAAGGATTCCTCTCTGGTTTTATAAATACCCAGAAGATCAACAGCATTACAAACCTAGGTATAACCTAGGTTACTTAGTAACCTAGTAACTTAGTAAATAAAAGTTACTTAGAAGAGGCCTGCTTCTGACAATGACAACTACCTACTGCCCCACACAAAGATACTACTGTTGTGTGAGGCTCATTAGCACCAAGGCTCAGATTCCTTAGGTGAAAATGGAGCATATTAATAAACCAATTTCAGGTTATCATCGGATGGATTGGGTTACGGGTATACCTTATTAACCCAATCTGAAAATCTAGATTTATAAAGCTGGTTAAAACTAGAGGATTGTTTGTTTTGCAAAAAGAATTTTCAAACTTTCCTGACACATTTAGCATGTTTTTGATTTTCACACGATTTGTCAGAAAAGCAGCTTTTGTCTTAAAGTATATTTATACCCTTAATTGAAGACCCTGTTTACCTCATTCGGTAATATACCTTTAGTGCCTTCTGCCATCTGAAATTAGTACTGCATGACACGAAATTAACCCTCACTTGGTAACAGAAGTGGCACCAAAAAACCTTTTTTTTTTTTTAAGAGGCAGGGTCATGTTCTGTCATGTAGGCTGGAGTGCAATGGTGCAATAATAGTTCACTGCAGCCTTGAAATGTTCAGTTGAAGCCATCTTCCTGCCTCAGCTTCCCAAGTAGCTAGGACCACAGGCACACAGCACCTTGCTAGCTAATTTTTAATTTTTTGGGGGGATGAGGTCTCTAACTCCTGGGTCCAAGTGGTCCTCCAGCCTGTTTTCCAAAGTACTGACATTACAGGTGTGAGCCACCATGCCCAGCCCAAAAGAGCTTAACTCTGTTAAATGCACTGGGTATGAACTAACAAGAGGTAGAGGATATGTTACATTTTTAAATGAAAATGTTCAAAGCATGTTTTTATACCTAGATTGTCTCAAACTCTCTTCAAGTAATTTATGTATGTACCTTGTTTCCCTAGTGTAACTCAGCTCCACCTGAAGGATAATTGTTTATCTGATGCTGGAGTGCGGAAGATGACGGCACCAGTTCGAGTGATGAAAAGAGGCCTTGAAAATCTAACATTATTAGACTTATCATGTAAGTTTTCTTCAAAATTATAGATTACTTTAATGTTGGAAGAATGGCCTTAGAGATCATCTAGTTCTTCCTCTTCATTGTAGAGGTGAGAAAGAAAAGGTGACTTTCCTGCATGCCATAGAAACTTGGTGGCAGAGCGGGACTGACTTGACTCCTGACCAAATGACTTTTGCAACATATACTACCTCTTTAGAGTAGGAAAAACCCTTATACTTGATCCATGCCACTTGATTTGTGCAAACAGAGCCACCTTTCACCATATTCATTGCATACTTAAAGGACATTTGACTCATCTTTATTTTCCTTGAGTCGCTGATCCTTGGTATCTGTCACCTAGGTCCTATTTTATCAATGTTTGCATGATGAAAAGCTGGATGAACCCACAATTGTGATAACTTACTTGGATTAACCAGATACTGACACTAGTGGTAAGATGTAGTTGGCAGAGATCATTTACAGTTTAACTGAGCATCCATTGACTCTATGGCAGGACAGTATGGTGCCAAAAGAATAGAAGGTGCAGGGGTTCTTCTGCTCCTTTTGGCTCTGCCACTTTTACTGCCAGTTAACAGACAAGTTATTAAACCACTTTGAGCATTGGTTTTGGCCTTTGAAGAATAAGGATAATAATGAATGTCCTGCCTACCTCCCCGGGAAGTATATTCATACAACAAATATTTTTTGAACATCTAGAGTGTGCCAGGCACTGTGCTTATGGCCTTGAGGATTCAGGGCTAAGTGCAGTAGTCTCTGATGTGAGACAGTAATACAGAAGAAAGGATTCTGAAAAAAAATGCAAGTTGCTAAGAGTGGTGATAGTATCTGTGTCTAAATTCCCTTGAATATCTTTTTAAAATAAATAAAAGGTTTTACCCTGGAAGTGAAATGGCCATGAATAAAGTATGATGAACCTTTTTATTTTTTTTTTTTTGGAGAAGGAGTCTTGCTCTGTCACCAGTCTGGAGTGCAGTGGCACGATCTCGGCTCACTGCAACCTCCACCTCACAGGTTCGAGGAATTCTCCTGCCTCAGCCTCCCGAGTAGCTAGGACTACAGGCATGTGTCACCACACTTGGCTAATTTTGTTTTTTTTTTGTTTTTTTTTTTTTTTTTTTAAAGGAGTTTTGCTCTTGTCACCCAGGCTGGAGTGCAGTGGTGCGATCTTGGCTCACTGCAACCTCTGCCTCCTGAGTTCAAACGATTCTCCTGCCTCAGCCTCCCAAGTAGCTGGGACTACAGGCGTGTCCCACCATACCCAGCTAACTTTTGTATTTTTAGTAGAGACAGGGTTTTACCATGTTGGCCAGGCTGGTCTCGAACACCTAACATCAGCTGATTCACCCACCTCTGCCTCCCAAAGTGCTGGAATTACAGGCATGAGCCACCACACCCAGCCTAATTTTTGTATTTTTGGTAGAGACGGGGTTTCACCATGTTGGACAGGATGGTCTCTATCTCTTGACCTCGTGATCTGCCTGCCTTGGCCTCCCAAAGCACTGGGGTTCCAGGTGTGAGCCACCATGCTTGGCCTCCGATTAACCGTTTTAATACATGTTTATATGTGTTTTCATATGGTTCCAAATTAAACCCTTTGGAATAACTACGTGGTTCATTTATTTTTCTGCTTACCCCCAACTCCTAGAAAGTAAGAGCTGTAAAGCATCTTTTTTTTTTTTCTCCATAATTTTGCTATTGTGAATAATGCTGAAATGAACATGGGAGTGTAAAGCATCTTTAAGGATCACTGGGAGTGGCTTTTTTATATTTCAAATAGTAAAGGTCAGACCTCCGTATTTGATTTACTTTGAAAAGTTTGCCGACTCAAATGTTTTATAGTTTATCATTGACTGGACTTTTTTCTGAGCTTATTTTTAGTTGTCAGTTTTACAACATTTATATTGTAACAGAATGCTACCTTGTTTTTGACATCTAGGTAACCCTGAGATCACAGATGCAGGCATTGGATACCTCTTTTCTTTTAGGAAACTTAACTGCTTAGATATCTCGGGTACAGGGCTCAAGGTAAGACTTTTGGTTCCTTCTCTCATTTTTCTAGATCAACAATTTGATGTTTTGCCTGTGCTGATTGGTATTTAGAAAGGTCTGTTATGTATGATGGTCTTTATTTACTACTGAAACCAAGTAAGAAATAACCAAATGTATTTGCATTTCTGATCTGTCTCTGCCTCACTAGGACATCAAAACCATCAAGCACAAGCTCCAGACCCACATAGGCCTCGTTCACTCCAAAGTGCCTTTGAAGGAATTTGATCATAGTAACTGCAAGACAGAAGGCTGGGCTGATCAGGTACTCCAGATTTTTCTTCCCTGCGGTTGATACAGCTTTTCATTTTAATTCCAGGTGTCTTATCCAACACATTGAATAAATGGTAATCCACTTGGTAGTTCTTGGCTAAATTCTCATCTTCATGTCAAATTGGCGACCCTGATGGTCTATAACTGGCCCATGTACTTAAAGAATTGGTGCCAGACCTTATATCTCATGCTCTGGCCACTAGATTGTGCCTTGTCTTTACTGGACTTAGGAGAAAATGCCATCTTACAGTTGACTCAGAAAATAAGTGAACTCTGGCTTGCTATACAAAAAAGTGGTCTGATTCCACTTCTGAAGGATAGATTATCTTAGTAGTGTGTATATACTGGAGAGAGAATAAACTCTGGTGTCATGCAAATGAGGATTCAAATATGATTTTTCTTTTTCTTTTGGGAAAGTTTCTTACCTCTCAGCCATCATGAGGAGGTGACTTTTTTGTCCTTCTCTTACTGAGTCTTAGCAGTGAGAGAACTTTACTTTGACTCCTTTTTGTCTTAATGGTCTTTCTTTACTTGTACAGACTTAAGTGGGATTCAGAGTCTTTCACTTAAGTTGGAAGTGAGAAAGTAACCAAGTAGGATAACACAGGTAGATGCCACCTTCCCTGTGGCTGGTGCCTTTCTCCCTTAGACACTTTTAACAGGTGTTTCTTGGTGAAGGCATAGAGGACCCACCAAACTGTCCTGGATCCCTTCTTAGCTCCAAGCCATAATGCACAATGGTAGAACTATCCAACTGCCTGATTGGAGCATCAGCTCTCCACAGGTAAGCAGGGAGACTGGTGAGTCCATGTTTCAGAAGCATTCTTAGCTTGGTCAAGAACATGCATGATGAAATAATTACCATGGTGCATTGCCAGACAAAGTTTATAGTGCTGTATGAGACCTAGGTGCACTTGGGGCAGGTGTGGGATGGCCTTACAAAGGCTTGATGCAGTTTGGTAGCAGGTGACATGGTGAAAAGAGCATAGGCTATGGAGTCAGAAAGACCTGGACTTGGGATCCTGGCTCAGCAACCCAATAGCTGTACAACCTAAGGCAACTTTCAGTCTCTGTGTCTTCATCCATAAAATGCAGAAACTAGGCCTTCTCTTGAGCAGGGCTCTGGAAGGATCAAGTAAAACACCTGGCAGCCTGGCCTGAGAGTGAGTTGACTGGACCAGTGCGGCTTCCTGTCCATCCACTCTCAGATGGGCCCCTGGGGCTTGGCAGCAGGGCTTTACCTATGTCTTGTGGATTTGTTATTGAAACTGTTTCAGGCTGACCCTACTCACCTACCCTCATTCTTATTAGGTGACAAAGAACAATGAAGCCATCTCACAATATGGTCCACTTACTTCCCTATTTCTGTCTCAGAATTTCTCCATTTCTTCAATGGTATTCCACTTCCCTCCTATCCAAGGGAACAAGTATGCTTCTTTATTCCAGTCACAAGCTCTTTATTTATTTTGTCTTTTTAAAAAAATTATATTCCCTAAGATCTTCAACTTCCCTTGTGATATTTACTAATAATTATTTTCCCCTACTGCCCACCCCCCTCACATCTTCAGTATCCCCCTCTGTTGGCTGTCTGCTTTCTCTGGCTAAACATAGGGTGTCCTTATTCTAGCATGGTCCTCACTCCCCATTGCAGCTGTGCATTTTTTCCTGTCCTGTCTGTCCCACCCCCTCAGTGACTCCTCAGTTCTTACTCCCTTGAGATTTAGTTCTGGCCTCCACTGCTCTACTGATAGTGTCCTCTTGAAGGCGAGTGGTGATATTCTTCCCCCTCCTTGGCTTTCCTGCAGCATTCGATAGAAACATGCATCCCTTATGAGTTTTCTCTGGGCCTCTTTCCTGGCTTTCCCCCAACTTTCTCACTTCTCTGGCTATAGCTCATTCCTCTTTGTTCCTCTCCTCTTCTACACCTCCACACACTCTCCAGGTGCTCTTTGACTGTTCTCAGAGCTCCAGCTGTCCTTGCGAGGATGACTCTGCATTCTTAGACACTAGTAGACCCATTCCCAAGTATCCTTTGTAAATCTCCACCTGGCACCTCAAATTCAGCTTGTCCCGAACCAAACTCATTTTCTTCCCTATCCCCCACCAGCTCTTACTGACATTCTTATTTCTGTTTCATGGAAGGAAGCACCATTTTCCCTGTTGCCCACTGAGTCAACACATTCGATTAATCCATCCTGGTCTTCTCTGAAATCTGTCCCCATTTTTATAACCAGGAAATTATAGAAGAGATGGCAACTAATATTTAGTAAATGCCTTTTCTGTGCCAGACACTGTGCTTAAACTCTATATGTATTATCTCATTTAATCCTTAAAACATCTCTATGGAGTATGTACTATCATTGATCCTTACAGATGAAGAAATTGAGACTACTAAGATATTAAATCACTTGCCATGGGTCCCCTGGCAAGTAAGTGGTGGAGCCAACTCTGGAACTGGTTTTTTGTTTGTTTTTAAATAGAGATGGTATTTCACCATGTTGCCCAGGCTGGTCTCAAATTCCTGGGCTCAAGGGATCCTACCATCTCCGCCTCCCAAAGTGCAAAGATTACAGGTGTGAGCCATTGTGCCTGGCCTAGAACTGTGTTTTTTTTTTTTTTTGAGACAGAGTCTCACTCTCACCCATGCTGGAGTGCAGTCGTGTGATCTTGGCTTACCGCAACCTCTGCCTCCCAGGTTCAGGCAATTCTTGCGCCTCAGCCTCCCGAGTAGCTGGGACTACAGGCATGTGCCACCACACCTGGCTAGTATTTGTATTTTTTACTAGATATAGGTTTTCACCATGTTGGCCAGGCTGTTCTCGAACTCCTGAAATCCACCTGTCTTGGCCTTTCAAAGTGCTGGGATTATAGGTGTGAGCCACCGTGCCCAGCCTGTAACTGTATTCTTAAACTCTGTGTTGTATTGCCTATGTCCTGAAAATGTTTTTCTGGACCTTTTTTATGGTCATTTCATTGCATTCCATAATAAAAAAAATTAAAGTTCTTGTTATTCACGGTACATTGAAATAGTCATTGGCTTTTCTTTATGTATAGCTTATACTCAGCCGTATTTCTAAAAGAATTGGTAGCAGCCTGTAATAAAAATACATTCGTAACAGTTTAAAAAATAAAAACTGATCATGAAGTGTTATGAAAATATGGAAACAGGCATTTTACCTACAAGGGTTTGAGTTATAGTTGGCATATTTTAAGGCACAAGAATAAGTCTAGGGATGTGTGAAAAGTGTTATGACTAAAGTTTTAAGTTTTAGTATTTAGTTTAAGGATATGTAATTTATTTCCAGCTCAGAATAAACATGTAAATAGGGAGTCAGCTTTATAGGTTTCCCTTAGTCATGCAGATGCATATATCCAACGTGTTCGAATTCTCACTCAGCTCCTGCATTAGAACAGAAAATGCAGACTTGACTTGGTTCTCATTCTTATCACCAGTCATCTGAAGTCAGATTTACCAGAGGGCTTTGTGTTTATAGAAAGGGAACAAGAAAGGCTTGAGATTAAAATCTCAAGATTTTTTTTGGATTCAAATCTTTCCAAATATGTTTCAGATTGTTCTGCAGTGGGAGCGTGTGATTGCGGAAGCTGTGAAGCCACGGGAAACCTCAAAGCCTAGAACGGCAGCTCAGCACTTCTGTGAGAAATTCCCTTTCCTTTGAAGATTTTTGCCCTTTATTTGCATCCTTAAAGCAGTTAGCCTGTTTTTCCTCCTTGGAAAAATTAATAATGATAGTATTGGCTTATTTATGATCACCAAGACTTATATTCTCTTAGCTTAGCTTACAGTGTAAGTTCACACTTAGCTTTGAGAACCAGCACCAGGAAGACAGCTTTTTAAAATTACTTACTTATGTACCATCTTGCAAAAAAGATCTGTGGCGGTACAAAAGTAGACAGAATATGGAAGATTAAAAAAGAATTATGTGTAGCCAAAAGGTGGAAGCAGCCCAGATGTCCATCAACAGATAAATGGGTAAACAAAATGTGAAATATACATACAGTATATTTCAGGCTTTAAAAGTAAGGAAACTTTGACACAACATGGATGAGCCTCCAAGATGTCATGCTAAGGGAAATAAGCTAGTCACAAAAGGACAAATATCATATGATTGTTCTTGTATAAGGTACCTAGAAGAGTTAGATTCATAGAGCAAGTAGAATGGTAATTGTGACTAGAGAGGCGGGGGTGGCGCAGGCAGGAATGGGGAGTTATTGTTTAACACGTACAGAGTTTCAGTTGTACAAGATAAAAAGAGTTCTGGAGCTGGATGGTGATGATGATTGCACAACAGCGTGAATGTCCTTAATGCTACTGAACTGTGCACTTAAAAATGGCTAAAATGGTAAATTTTATGTTATGTATATTTTAACGTGATTTTAAAAGAAAAGGAATTAAATGATGAAATTAAAGTGAAGGAAATATAAAGGTAGCAAAATAAGAATCCAGGGCTTACCAAAAAAAAATGTAAAGTAGGTTGTATCATTTGCTATTTGGCTCTTAAAAGACAGATTCAAATCCAGATTTCTAATAATGAAGGCTAACATTTTTGGGGCTTTGAGTGTGTGTCAAACATTGTGCTAATCACTTTATATACATTAGTTCATTTATCTTCATATCACTCTATGAAATAAGTTTTGTATCCCTGTAGAGGCGATTAAACAGAATCTCAGAGAAGTCACTTGCCCACGGTCACTTCTGAGAAGAGGCAGATCTAGGATTTAAATCCAAATCTGTCAGACTGTAGTATGAGTCTGTGCCTTCAGTCTGTGCCTGCATGCACACCATGGCGACCTCACTCAAGGCAAAATGCAGTCAATGCAGATATCACCCTGTTTGGGCCTTTGTCATTTCCCTGGGGTTATCCTAGACTGATGAGGGAATTAGCATGCCAGTGGAGTGAACTCATCACCCTTCCCTTCTGTCACAGATGGGAAGCAGTCTCGAGCAGAAGCCCCATTGAAGCATCCTGTGGCAGACACCCACTTGAACTCTTCTGAGAAACTCCAGTTCTATAAAGAGAAAGCCCCAGATTGCCATGGGCCGGTGTTGAAACACGAAGCTATTTCAAGCCAGGAGTCAAAGAAGAGCACGAAGAGACCTTTTGAGGAGTCAGAGACAAAACAGAATAACTCTTCACAACCTTCAAAGCAGAAATATGTATGTCTTGCGGTGGAAGACTGGGACTTGTTAAATTCCTATTGATTAGTAGGTACAAGTTGACCTTTCTCCCCCCAGCTCTAACATTTGAAGAAAGGAGACTAAGGATGATTTACTTTTTGTTTGAATTTACCTATGGCATTAGCATAGCAAGCAGATATTTCTACTTTTCTGGTGGGGGTGGGGGGAATGCTATGGAAGTATGTAATAATTTCTAATGTATATTTTCAATACATAGTAATTTTTTCAAATAAACATTTTTGCTGTCCTTAAGTTCTGCTTGTGGATTATAGACTGGAGCCACAGGAAACACGTTGGTTTGGGATGGACGGCCAGGTGAACTAGCGAAGCAGCCTAGCATACCTCAGAGATACTGCAGATGTGGTTCCAGACCACCGCAGTAAAGCAAACACTGCAATAAAGCGAGTCACACAGACTTTTTCATTTCCTAGTGCATATAAAAGTTATGTTTATACTATGTTGCAGTCTATTAGATGTGCAAAGCATTATCTCCAAAAAAAAAAATGTACATACCCTAATTTAAAAATACTTTATTGCCAAAAAAAAAAAAGAAAATGCTAACAATTATTTGCGCTGTCAGCAAGTCCCAGTCATTTTATTGGCAGGTTATCTTGCCTTCATTCGTGGATGGATGCTGACTCATCAGGGTGGTGGTTACTGAAGGTTGGAGTGACTGGAAATTTCTTCAAATAAGACAATGAAGTTTGCCACGTTGACTCTTCTTTTCATAAAAGAGTTTTCTATAGCACACGATGGTGTTTGATAGCATTTTACCTGCAATGGAACTTCTTTCAAAATTGGAGTCAGTCCCCTCAAACCTTGCTGCTGATTTATCAACTAAGTCTATGTAATATTCTCAGTCCTATGTTGTCACTTCAAGGGTCACAGCACCTTTACCCGGAGTAGATTCTATTTCAAGAAACCACTTTCTTTGCTCATCCATAAAAAGTCCTTATCTTTTCAAGTTTTCTCAGGAGAGTGCAGATTTCAGTCACATCTTCAGGCTCCACTTCTAGCTCTCTTATTTCTACCACATCTGCAGTTTCGTCTTCCACTGAAGTTTTGAACCCCTCAAAGTCATCCATGAAGGTTAGATTCAACTTCTTTCAAACCCTTGTTAATGTTTTTTGTTTTTGCGACAGTCTCACTCTGTGGCCCAGACTGGAGTGCAGTGGCATGATCTTAGCTCACTGCAGCCTGTGCCTCCAGTGTTCAAGTGATTCTCCTGCCTCAGCCTCCCAAGTACAGCTAGTGCTCGACTTACGACCACGGTCGGGACCGCGGACCGGTCGTAACACGATTTGGTCGTAAGTTGGGTAGGCTATATGTACAGTTGAAATGGTGCACGCGGAGATGGTAGTGCTGCCAGAAGCTGGTCCGCACTGTTGTACGCCCAGCTGGGCAACGTTTGTGCTGCCAGACGCGGAGCAGTCGTGGCTAGCGATTGTGGTCGTAAAGCCGAATGGTCGTAAGTTGTGTAGGTGGTAAGTTGATCAATACCTGTAGCTGGGATTCCAGGTGCATGCCACTGAAGGAATGTGTTCTCTTTCTGGGTCCACAAGGGGGCACAGTTTTAAGGGCAAGAACTTCCCAGCGCCATGCCCCCCTCCCACCTCTCTCCATCCGGTAGCTTTAACGCGTTATGTTTAAATTTTGCAGGCACGGGAAGAAACTAAAAGTCAGTCACTCCAGTGAAAGTCCTGAGGAACTCCTTTCATTGGCCCAGGGTCTTAGAGAAGGTGAGGGTTCTACCCAGGTTATAAGTCCCCATCTTCCACACCCTTTCGGACTCCATGTTTGGGTCCCCTTCCATGAACACTCCCTTCATGGAAGCCATCTTTCCTCTCCTAGATTTCCCCTCGGGAGTCCCTTTCCACGCTCTCTCATGGAAGCCTGTCTTCCCCTCATAAACTCCATCTCTCTCTGTTACCTTCCACTCAGTGTGGAAGCTGCTTTCCTCTTCTGGATTCCATCTTTCTGGATTCTCTCACGCAGTGTGAGAGTTAGCTGTTTCTTTATCTCTCCTCTGGTTTTTCTCTCTCTCTCTCTCTCAAGTAAATCACTTTCTACAAACACTTTTGAGTCTGGCATTTACTGCGCACTGCACTGTGGTCCCCTCTCTCATTCTTGAGAGGGCAAGAGACCAAGAACCTGGAGAAATGTCCTTTCAGGAGCTGAGGGCACCCTGAATCCCTGAATCCCAATATTACACCACCACGCCTGGCTAATTTTTATATTTTTAGTAGAGATGGGGTTTCGCCATATTGGCCAGGCTAATCTTGAACTCCTGACCTCAAGTGATCTACCCGCCTCAGCCTCCCAAAGTGCTAGGATTACAGGAGTGAGCCACGGCACCTGGCCTGATGTTGATCTTTTGACCTCTTGCTATGAATCACAAATGTTCTTAATGGCATCTACAATGGTGAGTCTTTTCCAGGAGGGAAAGTTTAGTTTAGTTTTGTCTTTTGAGACAGGGTCTTGCTCTGTCATCCAGGCTGGAGTGCAGTGGCGTGATCACAGCTCACTATAGCCTCAAACTCCCAGTCTCAGGTGGTCCTCCCACCTCAGCCTCTCAAGTAGCTGAGACTACAGGCACCCACCGCCATACCTGGCTGATTTTTGTATTTTTTTTGTAGAGATGAGGTCTCGCCATGTTGCCCAGGCTGGTCTCCTGTGTTCAAGAGATCTGCCTACCTCAGCCTCCCAAAGTGCTAGGATTATAGGCATGAGCCACTGCACCTGGCCTGCAAGAGGTTTTCAATATACTTTGTCCAGATCCACCAGAGGAGTCACTATGGCAACTATTGCTTTATGAAATGTATTTCTTTAATAATAAGATCTGAAAGTTGAAATTACTCCTTAATCCATGTGCTGCAGAATAGGCGTTGTGTTAGCAGGCAAGAAACAACATTCATCTTACAAGTTTTTAGGTGATCAGGTACATTGTCTATGAGCAGTAGTATTTTCTAAGTGCCTTAAATTTGTGGACTAGACATTGAGTAGCAAAGCTCTAGACCTTTACTGTCCAATATGGTAGCTCCTAGCTACATGTCGCTATTGAACACTCAAAATGTGGCTAGTCCAAATTGAAATGTGCTATAAAATACACACTGGTTGTCAGATATTAAAGACTTAAGTATCCAAAAGTTTCAATGAAAAGTGTCTCCATTTTGAAATACTGATTATATGTT
The DNA here is from genome assembly GCF_009761245.1 of Sapajus apella. Lineage (NCBI taxonomy): Eukaryota > Metazoa > Chordata > Mammalia > Primates > Cebidae > Sapajus > Sapajus apella. The sequence continues at coordinate 31,825,652 of NW_022436976.1, read as the reverse complement.
AAAATGGTAATTTAAAAGAATTTCACCTGCTTTTATTTTTCTAACATGGCTACTGAAAAGTTTAAAGTCACATTCATGGCTCGCATTTGTGGTTGCATTGTATTTTTACTGGACAGCACTGCTCTAGTCCATATTCATCTTTAAAAGCTGAGCTAAAAGCAAGAGTTACTAGCAAGTAGAAGGAAGAGAGAAAATACCTCAAGAAATTGACAACATAACTTTGACATTTATAAGTGCTCTGGAGTTTAACCTGGATTTTATTTATTATTTATTCATTATTTTTATTAAAAGTTTTTTAACTTTTAGGTTCAAGGGTACTTGTGCAGATTTGCATATCATGGGGATTGGTGTACAGATTATTTTGTCACCCAGGTAATAAGTATAGTACCCAATAGGTATTTTTTAAGTCCTCCCTCCACCCTCAACAGGCCCCAGTATCTGTCATTCCCTTCTTTGTATCCACATGCACTCAGTGCTTAGCTCCCACTTGTAAGTGAGAATGTGGCCAGGCGCAGTGGCTCATGCCTGTAATCCCAGCACTTTGGGAGGCCAAAGTGGGCGGATCACCTGAGGCCAGGAGTTTGAGACCAGCCTGACCAACATGAAGAAACTTCGTCTCTACCAAAAATACAAAATTAGCCAGGCGTGGTGGTACATGCCTGTAATCCCAACTATTCAGGACGGTGAGGCAGGATAAATGCTTGAACCCAGGAGGTGGAGGTTGTGGTGAGCTGAGATGGTACCATTGCATTCCAGCCTGGGTAACAAGAGTGAAACTCCATCTCAAAAAAATAAAAATAACTGAGAACATGCAGTATTTGGGTTCCTGTTTAACCAGGATTTTAAATAAAGGTGGATCTTCAATATAATATGTGTTTACTTGCTACTTTGAGCTTGGCAAGCACTGTCTCTGTAAAGGTGGGCTGCTACCCAGGATCGTATCAAAAGCTCTGATTTCTGAAATTTATAAAATGAAAAGGCAAATACAGCACAGACTGGTTTTCTCTGTAACAAAGCAGAGTTTTAAAATATCATTTGAGGCCGAGCATGGTGCCTCATGCCTGTAATCCCAGCACTTTGGGAGGCCGAGGCAGGCAGATCACTTGAGGTCAGAAGTTCAAGACCAGCCTGGCTAACGGTGAAACCCTGTCTCTACTAGAAATATAAAAATTAGCCGGGCATGGTGGCATGCGCCTGTAATCCCAGCTCCTTGGGAGGCTGAGGCAGGAGAATCGCTTGAACCTAGGAGTCAGAGGTTGCAGTGAGCTGAGATTGCACCACTGCACCCCAGCCTGGGCGACAGAGCGAGACTCCATCTCAAAAAAAAAAAATCATTTGAGTGGATGGTAGCCCTCCTTGCCGAATTCCAAATACCAATCAACAGCTGGTTTTACTTGTCAAAGTTGGCATATGTTGTTAGTCAAACCAGAGTCTAAGTTGATCACCTTCTCATGCACACAATATCACTACCACCACCCGACTCCACTGTTGTCTGTGGTGCAATGCCATGTCAACAAGTGGCATCTGGAATTACTCTTCAAACATCCACCCATTCTGATCACTTTGGAAGGAAAATCTTCCTTACACATTCACCCCTTCAGAGCAACTTCTGCTCACTTCTCTTTTATCAACACTGTATTTTTAGAGCTTAGATTTCATTTCCTTTAATTCTTTATTTCAAGGATCACATTTTTCTCTGCTGGTGGTTTCTTTAAACAAATATTTCTTGTTTTGGTCTGAGTAATTCGTTCTTTTGAACGGAGTTAGAAAAGTTTAGGCTTCGTTTTTATGAATGAGATGAAGGCCAAGAATTTATGACCAGCATATGATAGATGGGGTAATTTGTGTGTTTGTGTAACTTACATGTGAGGATAGCCTGTTTTTTAAAATTAGAATTTGTTTCTGCCTTCTTAGAATTCACTTGCTGACTTGTTACGAACTTTGCAAAGTGACTCAATTCGCAAATTCTCATACCTGTTTAAAACTTTGCTGCCTACCTACATAATGCTTGCAAGAATGAATAAATCAGCGTTTCTCATTAACATGATCTGTGAACCCCCGCCTCAGAGTTTTCTGTGGTATTTGTTAAAATGAATATCCTTTTTTTTTTTTTTTTTGAGACGGACTTGCTCTGTCACCCAGGCTAGAGTGCAGTGGCGTGATCTCGGCTTACTGAAACCTTCGCCTCCCAGGTTCAAGCGATTCTCCTGCCTCAGCCTCCAGAGTAGCTAGGACTACAGGCACATGCCACCACGCACAGCTAATCTGTGTTTCTTTAGTAGAGATGGGATTTCACCATGTTGCCCAGGATGGTCTCGATCTCTTGACCTCGTGATCCACCCGCCTTGGCCTCTCAAAGTGCTGGGGTTACAGGCGTGAGTCACTGAGCCCAGCCAAAATGAAAATTCTTAGACCCCACCCATGTTTACTGAATCTGAATATTTCATTTATTTATTTATTTGAGATTGAGTTTTGCTCTGTCGCCCAGGCTAGAGTGCACTGGTGCAATCTCAGCTCATTACAGCCTCCACCTCCTGGGTTTAAGCAATTCTTCTGCCTCAGCCTCCTGAATGCTGGGATTATAGGTGCCCGCCACCATGCCTGGCTAATTTCTGTATTTTTAGTAGATATGGGGGTTCACCACTTTGGCCAGGCTGGTCTTGAACTCCTGACCTCAGGTTATCCGCCCACCTCAGCCTCCTAAAATGCTAGGATTACAGGTGTAAGCCACTGCACCTGGCCTGAATCAGAATCTTTTAGTTTATGAGGATTACATGAGAATCTGATATCAGGCCATTTTTTTTTTCATGTATTCATTTTAAAAACCTGAACCATTCATCAGTTTATTTGAACAGCTATCTATTGAACACTTAACATGTACCAGGGGCTAGGGACTGAGCAATGAACAAGACAAAATATGATATTTGCCTTTAAAGAGTGCAGGGTGAGACAGACATAAAGTTGAATGAATGGAGCAGTCAATCAAGAAACTAAGTTCACAGAGGGATAAGTAAAGAAAATGGAACAGGGTAATGGATATTTGAGTTATGGAAAGTTAATTTAGGTTTGTAATTAACTTAGGGGTTACAGAAGGCCTCTCTGAGGAAGTGACCTTTGAACTGAGAAGTATGATAAGAAGGAACTGATACTGCACACGTCTGGGGGAGGAGGGTCTCAGGGAAGGAAAGAACAGTGCAGAAGTCAAGGTGGGAAATGCGTGGCACGTTCAAGGGACAGAAAGAAAGACAAGGAGAGGGCCTGAGACTGGGCCTCAGGCATTCCCACACTTAAGATCAGGCAGAGAGCAGTGGATGTCGAAGCTGAAGATTAAACCAGGAGAGCGTTTAATATAAACTAAATGTTTCAACAAGAAGTGGGTAGTGAATGACTGTTAGATTAGGCAAGTTCAAGTTGGTGGCCTTGATTGGGTTGGGTGAAGAGATGAAAGTTAAAAGCCTGATTGGAGCCGGGTGCAGTGGCTCACGCCTGTAATCCCAACACTTTGGGAGGCTGAGGTGGGCGGATCACCTGAGGTTGGGAGTTCAAGACCAGCCTGACCAACATGGAGAAACCCCGTCTTTAAAAAAAAAAAAAAAGTCGGGCCGGGCGTGGTGGCTCACGCCTGTAATCCCAGCACTTTGGGAGGCCGAGGCGGGTGGATCACGAGGTCAAGAGATCGAGACCGTCCTGGTAAACACGGTGAAACCCCGTCTCTACTGAAAATACAAAAAATCAGCTGGGCATGGTGGCGCATGCCTGTAATCCCAGCTACTGAGGAGGCTGAGGCAGGAGAATTGCCTGAACCCAGGAGGCGGAGGTTGCGGTGAGCCGAGATCGTGCCATTGCACTCCAGCCTGGGTAACAAGAGCGAAACTCTGTCTAAAAAAAAAAAAAAAAAAAAAAAAGTCTGATTGGAATAGTTTAGAGGATGGGAGACAAGGAAGCGGAGACAAGAACTGCAGAAAATGTTCAGGAAATTTTAATCATTAAGGGAGTAAAAATTCCAAATTCTGGTGGCAACTGGGGTCTTGGGGTCAAAAGGTTTTCTTTCATATTTTTTATTCAGACATATTCAAAAATAGAACAAACCCCCATGTACCCATTACCCGTTATGGTTGAGTGAATAATGGCCCCACAAAGATGTCCATGTCATAATCCCCAGACCCTGCAGATATGTTACACAGCAACAGAGACTGTGTGTGTGTGATTAAATTAAGGATCTTGAGCGATTATCCTGGATTATCCAGATGGATTCAGTATATTCACATGGACCCTTATATATAAGAGGGAGGCAGGAGGATCAAAGTCAATAGTAGGAGATGGGCCAGGAGCAGTGGCCTGTAACCCCAGCACTTTGGGAGGTTGAGGCAGGAGGATTGCTTGAAGCCAAGAGTTTGAGACCAGCCTGGGCAACATAATGAGATCCCATCTCTACAAAGATAAAAATACAAAATTTAGCCAGGTGTAAAGGCACACACTGTTGTCCCAGCTACTCTGGAGGCTAAGCAAGGAGGACTGCTTGAGTCCAGCAGTTGGAGGCTGCAGTGAGCTATTATTGTGCCACTGTACTCCAGCCTAGGCAACAGAGAGACCTCGTCTCTTAAAAAAAAAAAAAAAAAAAAGGCCAGGCACGGTGGCTCACGCCTGTAATCCCAGCACTTTAGGAGGCTGTGTCGGGCAGATCATGAGGTCAAGAGATTGAGATCATCCTGGCCCACATGGTGAAACCCTGTCTCTACTAAAAGTACAAAAAATTAGCTAGGCGTGGTGGTGCGTGTCTGTAGTCCCAGCTACTCGGGAGGCTGAGGCAGGAAAATTGCTTGAAACCGGAAAACAGAAGTTGCAGTGAGCTGGGATCACACCGCTGCACTCCAGCGTGGCGATAGAGCCAGACCCTGTCTCAAAAAAAAAAAAAAAAAAATAGGTAGGAGATGTGCTCATATCTAAGGGAGGATCACTTAAGGTTAGGAATTTGAGACCAGCCTGGGCAACATAGTGAGGCCCTGTTTCTACAAAAAAAAATTTTTTTTGAATTAACCAAGCATGATAGTGTGCACCCGTAGTGCTAGGTACTCAGGAGGCTGAGACAGGAGGATCACTTGAGCCCAGGAGTTCAAGGCTGCAGTGAGCAATGATCACACCATAGCACCCCAGCCTGGGTGACAGAGTAAGACCCTGTCTCCAAAAAAATAATAGTAAGAGATATGATGATGGAAGCAAGAGGTTCAAGTGACACACCGAAGAAGCCAAGAGCCAGAGAATGCAGTGGCCTCTAGATCCTGAAAAAAAACAAGGAAATGAATTCTCCCACAAATCCTCCAGGCAGAAGGAAAATATAGGAAAGTGGGAAAGCCCGGGGCGATTAAAGAGCCAGCCATTGGCTTTTCCAGCCATGGAGTGCTTGGGACATTTGGCTTCTTGACAGGTTTTGCAGTTGATGTGCAGATTTTTTTCTGGTTTGAGATTCTCCCTACTGCCTACTCCGTTAACACTGTTTTAGCTCCTCTGGGGTCCTGTAATAGAGAGAGGTATGCCAAGTCATAACAAATAGAATATCTTCCTAGAAGGCCTTGCTCTGTTTCTAATCTCTCCACTGAAAGTCTTGCAGCTTTGGTTTGGGAGTGCCATGAAGACGTAGCTTTGGAGTAAATTTGTCAGAGAATATTCTGGCAACAGTAAGTGCCACATGACGCCCGATGAGTTAAGAACAATGGCACAGCTTTTCTGACCACCTTTAAAATGTATCTTTTGCCATATTTTTAATGAGTTGTCGTAAACCCCAAGTTAGGAGTCTTTAATACACTAGGTGCGAGCCCTGGCCATACTTGTATTCTCTCAATTGGAGAAGAGAAATTACATCCTGGAATTCCTAGGTTGGCCTGACCGGGCCCACTTGGAGATCCTAGTGTTGTGGTTTTCCTTTGAGTTTCTGTAGTAGAGGTACCCTCTTCCGCTGCTTCAGCTTCCTGCTTCCAGCAACTCCCCCTCGGCCTCAGCCCTCAAAGATGGTTGTTCAGGCCCAGAAGGATCAGCCTGAGACTGGAATTGGAAAATTCTGCCACTTACCAACAAATCCCTTCCCCTGTCTGGGTCTTGGTTTCCTCATCTATAAAAAAGAAGACAGGCCAGGCATGGTGGCTCACACCTATAATCCCAGCACTTTGGGAGGCCAAGGCAAGAGGATAACTTGAGGCCAGGGGTTTGAGGCCAGTCTGGCCAACCTAGTGAGACACTGTTTCCACACACACATAAAAATTAGCCAGGTGTGGTGGCACGCTCCTGTAGTCTCAGTTACTCAGAAGGCTGAGGCGAGAGAATTGCTTGAGCCCGGGAGTTTGAGGCTGCAGTGAGCTAAGAAGGTGCCACTGCACTCCACCCTGGGCAACAGAGAGACCCTACCTCTTAAAAAATAAGCAGGCTGGACATGGTGGCTCACACCTGTAATTCCAGCACTTGAGGGTGGATCATTTGAGGTTAGGAGTTTGAAACGAGCCTGGCCAGCATGGTGAAACCCCGTCTCTACTAAAAATACAAAAATTAGCTAGGCGTGGTGGCAGGCACCTGTCATCCCAGCTACTAGGGAGGCTGAGGCAGGAGAATCGCTTGAGCCTGGGAAGCGGAGTTTGCAGTGAGCTGAGATTGCACCACTGCACTCCAGCCTGGGCGACAGAGCAAGACTCAGTCTCAAAATAAAAATAAATAAATACATAAAATCAATTTAAAAAGACAATAACAAACTTGCTTGATAGAATTGTTATAGGAATGAAATGATTCGATGTAGTGAAAGTGTGTTAAATTATAAAGTGTAATCCAGATGTTATTATAATGATTCCTTAGTGGAATATTTGAATATTCTCCTAGCTTTTCATTTTACAAATGGGGAAGCTGAGGCTCAGAGAGGTTACTCATTGTGATAGTTAATCTTACGTGTTGAGGTGGCTAGGATACAGTGCCTAGTTGTTTGGTCAAACACCAGTCTAGATGCTGCGGTGAAAGTATTTTTCACATGAGCTTAACATTTAAGCCCGTGGACTTTGAGTAAAGCAGATTACTCTCCAAAATGTGGAAGTCATCTAGTCAGTTGAAGATCTTAAGAGAAAAGGCAGGTTCCCTGAAGAAAAAGGAATTCTGCCTCCTGACTGCCTTTGAATTCAGGACTTCAGCATCAATTCTTGCTGGAATTTCCATCCTGTTGACCTGCCCTGCAGATTTCAGACTTGCTAGCCCCGACAACCGCTTGGGTCAACTCCTTAAAATAAAACTCTCTCTCGCCATCTCTCTCCTGTGTGTATATTTAGATATAGACTATAGATACGTCATAGATCTAGGTATGCATACACAGATACTCTCTTTTGGTTCTGTTTCTCTGAAGGACACTTACTGATATATTTATCCTTTCCTTCATGAAGCAAATAATTATTAGGTACCTACTGTGGGCTCTGTTAGGCAAAGCAAATAAGACAGGCTCTCTGCCCTCTGGCAGGGAACAGGCAAGTGACATCCCACATACAATTCAGTGTGACCAGTGCTGTGTGGGGGCGTACCTTGGAAACCGTGGATCCACAGTGGAGGAATGTTAAAATGGATAACTGAGAGCCATGAGGCAGGAAATGCTTCCCAAGGGATAGTGATTCCTGAGTGAGTTTTGAAGGATGAATATAGAATAGCAAAGCCAAGAAGAGAGGGGCAGGCATTTCAGGCCAGGAGTGTGGAAAGCAGGGGCAGCATCTCTGCACCCTTGGGAGTTCCAGGTGGCTGGAGCCGAGGGGTGTTGGAGAGGGCTGAGCAGCGAAGCAAGAGCAGTCATCAGGGACCCATTTTAGAGACGCCATTTATCTTGGAAGTCACAGGGAGCCCCCAAGGAATCTGAGCTGGGGAGACAGGGATCTGTGTTTCAGAAGGGTACCTGTGCTACCAGGCGGAAGCTGACCTGGAGGGGACCAGTGAGGAGCCAGGTGAGGCCCGAGGTGAGTCAGAGGATGAAGGAGGGATGGCAGCTAGAGGTGACCATTCCCTCAACACGTGGCCAAGCTTCTGTTCCCAGCGAGGCCCTCTGCTCAGTGATGAAGCTCCATAACAACACAGATGCTGCTGCTAGGGAGCTCGGTGGTAGAACAGCGGGGAGCTGGCATTGACTACTGATCTGTTCATCTGAGGGTCAAGAGAGCTATGATCTGGGAGAGACTGGGAAGAAGTTAGGGGCAAGACTAAAATCAGCCAGGAAAAATAGACTTTGTGTTAAGAACGTGGAATTGTATGTAAAATATTGTACGTTTGGTTGTTTTTATCCCCATGCTATAGAGAGGATCTACAGTCATCATCACATTCTCAAAGGGGAGAAAATATCCTCTCCAAGTTAGGAACCACTGGCATAGAATGCTGTGAGCAGATGGCAGAGGGTGGAGCCCTGGGGAATGGCAATTTTGAAAGGGGGGCAGGCAGGGCATGGTGGTTCACGCCTGCAATCCCAGCACTTCGGGAGGCCGAGGTGGGGGGTTCATTTGAGCCAGGAATCCGAGACCAGCTTGGGCGACATGGTGAAACTTCATCTCTACAAAAAAAAAAAAAAAAAATTAGCTGGGTGTGATAGTGGGTGCCTGTAGTCCCAGCTACTCGGAAAGCTGAGATGGGAGGATGACCCGAGGCTGCAGTGAGCCGTGATCGCACCACTGCATTCCAGCCTGGGTGACAGAGTGACACCCTGTCTTAAAAAAAAAAAAAAAGGCAGAGGAAAAGGCAACTGAGAAGAAATGGCCAAAGAAAGAGGAAACAGGACGGCGCAGCTATGGAAGCCTAGGGAGGGGAGAGTCCCAAGAAGGCAAGGACTCCTCAGCGCCACCTCTTGGTGCAGACAGGTAAAGGAGACAGGCAGGCACCAGCGATCTGATTTGGAGTTGAGGAGGTGAGCAGAGACGAACCTCCCAAAGAAGGCATTTTAATATCAGGAAGCCCGTAGCACGGCATATGTTCCTATGCTGCAAGGAACACGCCAGCAGAATGAGAGTGGTCTCTGGCCACCAGGCTCCAGGCTGCATCAGTCCTTCCCCTTCGGGAAAGCAGTGGCCTCCAAGGAGCAAGAGGAAACCAAGCAATAGGTGAATGAAGGCAGCCACATGCAGCTGTGCATGGAGGCTTGCTCAGGAGCTTGAAAACCTGGATCCCAGGATGAGCAGCCAAAGAGCTTGGGGCTCAGCTCTGCAGCTTGAGAGGCCTCCGGGGAGATGATCAACTGTTTTCAGAGGAAGGGCTTCTTTAGGGCAGAGGAAACAGGTGTGTTTTCTGCATCCAGGACTAATTAAAGCAAGACAGAGTTGATTCAGTAGTAGAGGGATTCTAAAGTCCCAGCAGCCAGGAGGGGTAGCAAGGCCCCTGTCTTCAGAAGTGCGCAGGCAGAGGCTGGGTGATTACTTGGCAGGGCTGGTATACAGACCATCCAAACCTCAGGTAGGGATTGGATTCCATGACCTTTAAGGTCCCTTCCAGACTTGGGAATATCTAGCACTCATCAGAGTTCTCTGGTCATCTTGAAGGGTTTTGTAAAATGGTCAAAAAGGCTATTGTGATGTATCTTATTTTTTAAAAATCATGTGGCCGGCTGCAGTGTTCATGCCTGTAATCCCAGCACTTTGGGAGGCCAAGGCAGGTGGATCACGAGGTCAAGAGATCGAGACCAATCTGGCCAACATGGTGAAACCCCATCTCTACTTAAATACAAAAATTAGTCGGGTGCGGTGGTACCTGTGGTCCCTGTTACGAGGCTGAGGCAGGAGAATTGCTTGAACCCAGGAGGCGGAGGTTGCAATGAGCTGAGATCACACCACTGCCCTCCAGCCTGGTGACAGAGTGAGACTCGGTCTCAAAAAAAAAAAAAAAAAGTACATAAGTCTTGTGAGGTTAGGGGTAAAAGGGATAGTGCAGCTTAACACCAGAGCACATCTAGCAAGGACTATGCCTCTTAAGAAGGAAATCATTGACTAGGGTTTGGATCAGTGGTTCCCAAAGGTCACTTGAGGGCAGATTACCTCCACTCCTCTATTTTAACTCTAAGAGCCCAAGTTGGGCCCAGGAATATACGTTTTAAATAAGCAACAGCGCTCCGCCCCCACCAAGAATCTGATGTGCCAGATCCCAGGACTCCTCTTTTGAGAAACTGGGTGATGATGGAATGAGGATAGTAACAATCCTCCAAATAAAGTTCTCTATAAATGGCGATGCGCTTTGCAGTTGGGGAAAACAAGGCTCAGCCGTGTGGAACGTGTGCAGGGACAGGGTGGAGGCAAGTGTAAAGCCCAGACTGACCTGAGGTCCAGGTCTTTCCCCTGGGCATTGAGCAGGCTAAACGGAGAATTTTGCAGGCCTCGATCTCATTCACTTTCATCACTCCCACCTGGGCAGAACAGGCGGCTCCAGTCACTGCCTCAGTCTCCTGGTCTATAAAATGAAATAATGGTTGTTGGACCTGTATTCTCCATGAATGAGGGAAAACAAATCTGCAAAGTATGAACCCTCAGGACTGAGTGGGGCTGGAAAACTCTGGAGAAAGCTGCTATGGACTAAATGTTTGTAATCCCCAGCGTGATAGTATTTGGAGGCAGGGCCTTTGGGAGGTAATTAGGGAGATTAGATGCTGAGGATGGAGTTTTCATGATGGAATTAATACCCTTATAAAGAGGAAGAGGCTGAGCGTGATAGCTCACGCTTGTAATCCCAGCACTCTGGGAGGCTGAGGCAGGCGGATCACTTGAGGTCAGGTGTTCGTGACCAGCCTGGCCAACATGGTGAAACCCCGTCTCCACTAAAAATACAAAAATTAGCCAGGTGTGGTGGCGCACACTTGTAATCCCAGCCACTCTGGAGGTTGAGGCAGAAGAACCGCTTGAATCCAAGAGGCAGAGGTGGCAGTGAACTGAGATCATGCCACTGCACTCCAGCCTGGTGACAGAGTGTGATTCCATCTTAAAAAACTAAATAAAAAGAGGAAGAGACACAGTGCTCTCTTGCTCTCTCTTCCTCCACCCACCTTCTCCTCCTCCTTCCCCACTACTTCTCTCCCTCCCTCCCTGAATGCCTTTACCACGGAAAGGCCCTCTGAGGCCATAACCAGGAAGAGCGCCCTCAGCAAGAACCTGACCATATCGGCACCCTGGGCTCAGAATTCCAGCCCCCAGAATTATGAGAAATAAGGATCTGTTATTTAAGCCATCAAGTGTATGGCGTTCTGTTACGGCAGCCTGAACGAAGACAAACACATCTCTCTCTATTTGCTCAAAGAATTCGGAAAGCAGCCAAGAAGGAGTAACAGGGGTCACATTTTGCCTCCTGCCTGGCAAAAAATACTGGGCCAAAAATATGAAGCAATCGTTTCAAAACGCTAGACAGCAGGCAACAAAGGACCGTGATCCCAGAGAGACAGGACACAAATGAGGTGAGCCCCGCTCCAGCTGACTGCTGGGGAGGTTTCCAGGCTGCAGCACAGGGAAGGGGAGCAGAGGAGGAAGCCCAGCAGAATTCCTGAACGGAGGCAGCAGGAGCTCCCAGGACAGAATACTGGAGAGGAGACGCAGAGAGAGCTCCAGTGACAATGCAGAGAGAGAGAGAGAGCTTCAGCAGAGCGCTACTCAGCCTCTACCTGTGAGGAACCCACCCCAGGCCTGGGAAGGAACCACCCAGAAGGATGAGAGGAGTCAAACTTTGATGGTCACAAAAAATAGAATAGCTTCTGTCCCCACCCAGTCAGACTGGAAAGCCTTGTTATCCATGGGGTTTTGGATAGGGCACTTGGGAGAGTCTTGCCTCAGTTGTGGGGAATAATTAATCCTAGGTAATAATTAGCCTAAGCAAAACATGGCTCTGCTCTCACCCAGTAACTTAAAAGCAAGGCTTAAGGATCAAACTGTTCCAAGTAACTTAACTGCAGCCTCAAAACAGAACTGAAGAATATCTATAGGAAATCAAAAATACCTAGCACCTGAAGAATTAAAAACTTTAATGTCTGGTCCAATAAAAAATTACCTGGTATGGTCTACAAATAAACCCTCACTTTTCAACCAACTGATTTTTGATAAGGGTGCCAAGAAAATTGACAGGGAAAAGAATGGTCCTTTATTTTTTCTTGTTTTTGAGATGGGGTCTCGATCTGTCACTTAGCCTGGTTGCAGCGGTGCAGTGTAGTGGTGCAGTCATAGCTCACCGCAGCCTGGAACTCCTAGGCTCAAGAGATCTTCCTACCTCAGCTTCCTGAGTAGCCGGGACCATAGGCTTATGCCACCATGCCTGGTTTCTTTTTTTTTTTTTTTTTTTTCAATTTTGTGTGGAGACAGGATCTCACTACGTTGTCTAGGCTGGTCTCAAACTCCTGGCCTCGTGATCCTGACCTCCCAAAGTGTTGGGATTATAGGCGTGAGCCACTGTGCCTAGCCAAGAATAGCCTTTCCAACAAATGGTACCAGAAAACAACTGGATATCCACATATAAAAGAATAAAGTTAGACCTTTTCTTCATACTATATCCAAAATTTAACTCAAAATGAATCATAGACTTGAATGTCAGGGTTAAAACTATAAAACTCTTAGAAAAAAATATAGCCATAAATCTTTATAAGCTTGGGTTAGACAAAGCCTTCTTAGATATGAGACCAAATACACAATTGACAGTTGGCTAGGCACAGTGGCTCATGCCTGTAATCCCAGCACTTTTGGAGGCCAAGGAGAGCAGATCACTTGAGGCCAGGAGTTTGAGACCAGCCTGGCCAATATGGTGAAACCCCATCTTCAGTAAAAATGCAAAAAATTAGCCAGGCATGGCAGTGGGTACCTGTAATCCTAGGTACTCAGGAGACTGAGCCAGGAGAATCGCTTCAATCCAGGAGGCAGAGCGTGCCGTGAGCCGAGATGGTGCCATTGCACTCCAACTTGAGTAACAAGAGTGAAACTCCATCTCAAACAAACCAACCAACCACAATTGACAAAAATAAAAAAAAGAAAGAAAAATTCAAATTTATTTTTCTAATTTATCTTTTTTGTCAATTAGAAAAATAAATTTTAATTTATCTTTCTTTTTTTATTTCTGTCAATTTATCAAAACTAAAGTCTTTTATCCTTTGATGGACATTATCAAGAAAGTGGAAAGACAAGCCCACTGAATTAGAGAAAACATTGTAAATCACATGTCTAATAAAGGTCTAGTATCCAGAATGTATAAAGAACTCTTGGCCAGACACAGTGGCTCATGCCTGTAATCCCAGCACTTTGGGAGGCCAACACGGGCAGATCACCTAAGGTCAGGAGTTGGAGACCAGCCTGGCCAACAAGGTGAAATCCCAACTCTACTAAAAATACAAAAATTAGCTGGGCGTGGTGGCACATGCCTGTAATCCCAGCTACTCGGGAGGCTGAGGCAGGAGAATCACTTGAACCTGGGAGGTAGAGGTTGCAGTGAGCCGAGATTGCACCACTGCACTTCAGCCTGGGCAACAGTGAGACTCTCAAAAAAAAAAAGAAAGAAAGAAAAGAAAAAGTGACCAGTATGGAAGACAGGCAGAGAAGATCTAAAGATGTATTACAGTTGTCTCAAAAAAACAAAACAAAACAACTCTTATGACTTAACTACAACATGACAAATAACAGACGTTTATCTGAGTAGACATTTTTCTAAATGAGGTAAACAAATGGCCAATAAGCACATGAAAAGTACTCAACATCACTAGCCAATCAGGGAGATGCAAATTAAAATCACAGTAAGATGCCACTTCACACCACAAGGAGGCTATCACCCAAAAGATAACAGCCAGTGTTAGTGAGGATGTGGAAAAATTGGAACCCTCATACACTGCTGGTAAGAATGTCAGACAGTACAGTCACTGGAAGAGTCTGGCAGTTCCTCAGAAGGTTAAACATAGTTACCATATGACCCAGCACTCTTACTCCTAGAGAAATTAAAATGTAGATCCACACAAAACATGTGCACAAATGTTCATGGCAACATTATTCATGATAGCTCAAAAGTAAAAACAACCCAAGTGTCTATCAGTTGATGAATGGATAAACAAAATGTGGTCTATTCCATACAGTGGAATATTATTAGCAATAAAAAGGACAAAGTGCTGATACATGCTACAAAAGGGATGAACCTTGAAAACATTATGTGAGTGCCAGAAGCCAGTGAGAAAAGGCCACATATTGTAGGATTCCATTGATGTGAAATGTCCAGAATCGGTAAATCTACAGAGAAAAAGTAGTTGCCTGTGGATGGGGAGTTGGGGAGTGACTGCTAATGGGTACAGTTTCTTTGGGGAATGGCTAAAATGTTTGAAAAGTGATTATGATGATGCTTGCACACCGCTGTGGACATACTAAAGAGCATTGCATTATGTATTTTTATTTTTATTTTATTGAGAGGGGGTCTCACTGTGTCCCAGGCTGGAGTGCAGTGGCACCATCTCTGCTCACTGCAACCTCCACCTCCCGAGTTCGAGCGATTCTCCTGCCTCAGCCTCTTGAGTAGCTGGGATGACAGGTGCGCACCACCATGCTCGGCTGATTTTTGTATTTTTGGTAGAGATGGGGTTTTGTCATGTTGGCCAGGCTGGTCTCAAACTCCTGACCTCATGTGATCCACCTGCCTCAGCCTCCCAAAGTGCTGAGATTACAGGCATGAGCCACCATGCCTGGCTGACATTGCATATTTTAAATGGGTGACTTGTATGATATGTAAATTATACCTCAATAAAACTGTTATATTAAAATAAAATTACTAGGCATTAAAAGAAGCAAGAAAATATAATTCATAACAAGGAGAAAACCCCATCTATCTAAATCGACTCAGAACTGATACAGATATTAAAATCTGCAGAGAGACATTAAAAGTTATCATTGTGTTTCATATGTTGAAAAAGTTAAATAGAGACATGGAGGATTTAAAAAGGCCCAAGTCGGCCGGGCGCGGTGGCTCAAGCCTGTAATCCCAGCACTTTGGGAGGCCGAGGCGGGTGGATCACGAGGTCAAGAGATCGAGACCATCCTGGTCAACATGGTGAAGCCCCGTCTCTACTAAAAATACAAAATATGAGCTGAGCATGGTGGTGCATGCCTGTAATCCCAGCTACTCAGGAGGCTGAGGCAGGAGAATTGCCTGAACCCAGGAGGCGGAGGTTGCGGTGAGCCGAGATCGCGCCATTGCACTCCAGCCTGGGTAACAAGAGCGAAACTCCGTCTCAAAAAAAAAAATAAATAAAAATAAATAAAAAATAAAAAGGCCCAAGTCGAACTCCTAGAGAAGAAAAAAACAAAGGTGAAAAATACCCTGGTGGAGTTAAGGGCACATGAAACATAGCAGAAGAAAAAAATTAGTGAGTTTGCAGGCACAGCAATAAAACCTATCCAAAACAAAATACAGAGAGGACAACTAATTTTTAAAAGGTGAGCAGAGCATCAGTGAACTGTGGGACGCTTCAAGCAGCCTAACTTGTATGTAACTGAAGATTCAGGAGAGGGGAGAGAAAGGGGACAGAAAAAATACTTAAAGAACTAACAGACTGGGCGCAGTGGCTCATACCTGTAATCCCAGCACTTTGGGAGGCTGAGGCAGGTGGATCACTTGAGGTCAGGAGTTCAAGACCAGCCTAGCCAGCATGGTAAAACCCCGTCTCTACTAAAAATACAAAAATTAGCTGGGTGTGTTGGCAGGTGGCTGTAATCCCAGCTATTCAGGAGGTTGAGGCACAAGAATTGCTTAAACCCAGGAGGTAAAGGCTGCAGTGAGCCAAGATTGCGTCACTGCACTCCAGCCTGGACGACAGAGTAAGACTCCATTTCAAAAAAAAAAAAAAAAAAAAGAGAAGAAAAAAAGAAAAAAGAAAGGTATAATAGTTTGAATAATGTTTCAGGCTTGATGAAAACAAATCCAAGAAGCCCAATGAACCCTCAGTACAAGAAACATAAAGAAAACCACACAAAAGCACACATCATAATCAAATTACTCAAAAGCAATTATAAAATCTCAAATCAGCCAGAGGAAAAACTTACATATAGAGGAACAAAGATACAATGACAATAGGTTTGTCATTGGAAACATTGCAAACAGTGGGAAAACCTCTTTAAAGTACTGACCAAATGTAAGGGAAAAAAACTATTGAAAGGAAGAAAAAACTTTCTCGACAGGAGCCCTCCAAAATGTTGGTGAGGATATAGAACGACTGGAGCTCTCAGACTAATGGTGGAAATGTCAAATGATGCAACCACTATGGAAAACAGATCATTCTTAAATGTTAAAAGCACACCTACCTGATCCAGCGATTCCGCTCCTAGGTGTTTCCTCAAGACAAGTGAAAGTATATATCTATATAAAGATTTGTACACAGGCTGGGTGTGGTGGCTCACATCTGTAAACCCAACACTTTGGGAGACTGAGGCAGGAGGATCGCTTGAGGATAGGAGTTGGAGTTTGTAGTGAGCTATGAGCTTGCCACTGCACTCCAGCCTGGGTGACAAACTGAGACCCTGTTTCTAAATATATATATATATATATAAAAGAAGTCCGGGCTGGGCGCAGTGGCTTATGCCTGTAATCCCAACACTTTGAGAGCCCGAGGCAGGTGGATCACGAAGTCAAGAGATCGAGACCATCTTGGCCAACATGGTGAAACCTCATCTCTACTAAAAAATACAAAAATTAGATGGGCATGATGGTGTCTGCCTGTAGTCCCAGCTACTTGGGAGGCTGAGGCAAGAGAATTGCTTGAACCCGTGAGGCAGAGGTTGCAGTTAGCCGAGATTGCGCCACTGCACTCCAGCCTGGCTCCTGGCAACAGAACAAGACTCTGTCTCAAAAAAAAAAAAAAAAAAAAGAAGAAGAAGAAGAAAAAGTCTGGGCGCGGTGGCTCACACCTGTAATCCCAGCACTTTGGGAGGCTGAGGTGGGTGAATCACCTGAGGTCAGGAGTTTGAGACCAGCCTGACCAACATGGTGAAAGCCTGTCTCCACTAAAAATAGAAAAATTAGCTGGACATGGTGGTGGGTGCCTGTAATCCCAGCTACTCAGGAGGCTGAGGCAGGAGAATCGCTTGAACCTGGGAGGCGGAGGTTGCAATGAGCTGAGATTGCACCACCACTGCACTCCAGCCTGGGCAAAAAGAATGAAACTCCGTCTCAAAATAAAATACAATAAAATATTTAAAAAGTTTAAGGAGTTGTACATAAATGTGCATGGCACCCTTATTTGTAATAGCCCAAACTGGGAATAACCCAAAATTCGTCAATAAGTGAATCAATAGGTCAATGCATAAGTGAAGAATGCATCTCTTGGGGCTGGAGTGCATAAACAAATAGTGGTTTGTTTGGAATGGAATATTATTTGACAATAAAAAGAGTATTGGACATGGTACAACGTGGATGAGTCTTATAATAGTTATTTTCAGTGAAAGGTGCCAGACAAAAACTGGTATATGCTGTACGATCCCATTTATATACCATTATAGAGAGGTGCAAATGAGTCTATTCTGACAGAAACTAGATCAGTGGTTGCCTGAGTATGGGGATGAGGATCAAGGATGGGTAAGAGGGAGGGGTTACAAAGGGGCACAAGGAAAATTTTGAGAGTGATGGATCTGTTCTCTTGTATTAACTGTGACAGTTCATGGGTGTCTATATATGCCAATATTTATGAAAATGTACACTTTATCTTGTTTTTTTGAGACAGGATCTTGCTCTGTCACCCAGGCCACAGTACAATAGTGTGGTCACAGCTCACTGCAACCTCAGCTTCCCCGGGCTCACACAATCCTCCCACCTCAGCCTCCCTGGTAGCTGGGACTACAGGTGCGCAGCACCATACCTGGCTAATATTTTGTATTTTTTGTAGAGATGGGGTTTTGCCATGTTGTCCAGGCTTGTCTTGAACTCCTGGGCTCAAGCAATCCTCTTGCCTTGACCTCCTAAAGTGCTGGGGTTATAGGTGTGAGCCACCATGCTTGGCAAAAATGTATAGTTTATTTTATTTTTTTAAGATGGGGTTTCACCATGATGGCCAGGCTGGTCTTGAACTCCTAACCTCAGGTGATCCACCCACCTCAGCCTCCCAAAGTGCTGGGATTACAAGCGTGAGCCACCGCGCCCGGCCCAAAAATGTATACTTTAAATATGTATAGCATGCTGGGTGCAGTGGCTCACACCTGTAATTTCAGTACTTTGGGAGGTTGAGGTGGGCAAATCACTTGAAGTTAGGAGTTCGAGACCAGCTTGGCCAACATAGTGAAACTCTGTCTTTACTAAAAATACAAAAATTAGTTGGGCATGGTAGCGGGTGCCTGTAGTCCCAGCTACTAGGGAGGCTGAGGTGGGAGAATCGATTGAACCTGGGAAGTAGAGGTTGTGGTGAGCCAAAATTGAGCCACTGCACTCTAGCCTGGGTGGCAGAGCAAGACTCCATCTCAAATAATAATAATAATAATAAATACATGTAGTTTATTGTATGTTAATTATGCCTCAATAAAGCTGTTTTTAAAAACCTCATTGAATTAGACACTCAAGATCTGTGCATTTTATTGTAGGTGATTATATGTGTATACATACAATATACGTATGTACAAAAATACATATGCTTTACATGTATATATACATGCACACACACACACATATATATTCTTTTAAGGACTCAGAAATCACTTCTCCTTTGACCTCAAGTGGCCCTCAGAATCCCGGTGATAGCCACCTGGCAGTGCATCTTTGGGCTGGTCCCTTTCTTCTCTGGGAACCAGTGTCCTCTTTTGCCAAAAGCCTGGCTGTGCTCTGAGGTCCTCGCCAGCTCTAACGTCTGTGGTTCTGTGAACCTAAGGATAAAAAACTGAGTTCCCTGCAAATAGTGACGGCAGACAGTTAAACCAGAGCAGATTTCCAATCCAAACCCTAGAGCCCGGCCTGAGCCACTTCAAATTCCGTTAATCTATCCCTGCATGTTTGCACAGCAAAAAACCTGTTGTTTTTAAAGTACTGATCTTGGAGCTGGGGCCAGGGAGGCTGGGAGATGGTAAATATTGACACTGGCTACCTGGGTCCTCGCTCCAAGCTGCTCTGCTGATGTGAGCCATAGGAGGGGCCGGCCTGGCCGCCCTGGGCCCCGCATCTTTCTGGAACCACCTCATTGAGTGTTGTTTGGGTGGTCACTAAGGCACCTGCTCCTTTCTGAAAGGAAGAACCAATTAACTGGAAAGAGACAAACGCTGGTTCTTCTGCCCATGCCAGCCACCTCCTGTTCTCAGGCTGCGGCCCTTTGGCCAGGGTCCCAGCTCTGCCCTCTAGGGAGACCTGGCTGGAAATGAGTGAGACATGACCAGGGGTATGGTGGGCTCTGGATTTGGGCCTATCAAGTTTGGATCGTGGCACTGCTTCTTAAAAGCTGTGATCTTAGGCAAGCAGTTTCATCTCTCTATGCCTCTGGGGAGTGTGGGTAACCAAACCAGGTACCCAGAGTGGCTGTGAGGATTACAGAAAATGAGATGCCAGGTACAACATACAGAGCTTCCCAGTGGCACCTGGCAGGGACTGAGCACTCCTTAAACCTTGACTATCAATATTCATTAAAGCCCCTGGCACAGTGCCTGGCACCCTTTCTTCTGCATGAAGCTTTACTGCTTCCAAGTGACATCTGCATTCCGGAGCTCACTTTTCCTCTCAGCAAGCCTTCGAGAGAGTCTGGCACTGTGTCCTCATTCGTGATGTTCGGAAGTCAGCCTTCTTTGCAGCCCCTCCTCAAAAGGAGGAATCAAAATATCTGTGTTTCTCCTGCTGAAAACCTCTGCCAGCAGCCTGCAGCCTTCACAGTCAAGCTCCCACTTTGCTGCCAGGATCAAGGCTCTCCTGACATCCAGGCACACCCTCATCAGCCACGTGGCCTCCCCAGCCTGCACCCACCTCGCCCTCCTGCCTGGTGCCCGAGCATCTCTTCGGTCTGGACTGCCCTCTCCATGCCTCCTCCGTGGCTCATTCCTAATCACCCTTCAGGGTCCTGCTTAGGTATCACCTCTGCTAGGAAGCTTTCCCAGACCTCCCGAGACAGTATAAAACTGAACTACCATGGTGTATTAGTCTGTTCTCACGCTGATAATAAAGACATACCCAGGAAAATTTACAGTGAAAAAGAGGTTTAATGGACTCACAGTTCCACATGGCTGGGGAGGCCTCACAATCATGGTGGAAGGTGGAGGAGGAGCAAAGGCACATCTTACAGGGCAGCAGGCAAGAGAGCGTGTGCAGGGGAACTGCCTTTATAAAACCATCGGAACTCGTGGGACATATTCACTATCGTGAGAACGGTATGTGGGAAACTACCCCCATGATTCAATTATCCCCACCTGGCCCTGCTCTTCGCACATGGGATTATCACAATTCAAGGTGAGATTTGGGTGAGGGCACAGCCAAACCATATCACATGGCAAGGGCCCGGACTTCAGAGGTGGCATTCCTGTCTCGCCAGGAACACTTCAACAAGCTGCCTCACCTCTCTAAGCGAGAGGTTTTAGGTCCTCTTAAAACAGTACCTATCTCATAGTGTTGTTGTGTGGATGAAGGCAAAGCCCTTACTTACCATAGTGCCGGTTCATTGTCAGCGCTCGACAGATGCTAGCTGTGTGCACCTAGGTACCTGCTTTAGTCCTTGCCCAGCTACTGACATGCTGAGTGGACGCAGACAAGTCTGTCTTAGCCTTGGTTTCCCCATTCTGTTAATGAAGCATCTTAAGCCGCAGAGGCCTGTGGATGGGTTTGGCTGGGGTAAATTAATATGCAGTCCACGGTGCTGGGGCCTCTGGGCATTTTTTCAGAGAAGCGCTGCAGGCCATCCACTAAAGAAGCCAACTGCAGCACCAGCAGACTCTGCAGGAAGCTGGGCACTCTCCAGCCGCCTGAACCGCCACGACTGACGGTGTGAACAAACTTAGGCTCCTCCTCTGATCTTGCCTGGCTTCCTGTGGCCAGTGCTCACGACGTGTTGTCATTTGAGTGCTGAAATGAACCTCTGACCTTTCTTGTTCCCCAAGGACAAATTCAACCTCCTCTTTCCCTTGAGACTGGCATCCTGCTGGAGAAGGCATGGCTAAGGCAGGAGGTCAGGAGCACAGTCCTTCCCAGGCATCCTGGACTCCTCATCGTTCTCATCCCGCCACCTTACTGTCCCCCATCCTCCACCCATAGGAGGGCTGGAAGACCCATGAATTTTACCAGTAAATAGCACTGGACCACCCCTTTTCTCTGCCCATTTGGTCCAAGCCCTCGGCATCTTTTTATTGGGCTATTGTAGTGAAAGGTGAGACATGTGACTCATGCCTATAATTCCAGAGCTTTGGGAAGCCAAGGCGGGAGCATTGCTTGAGGCCAAGAGGTCAAGACCAGCCTGGGAAACATAGAAAGACGCTCATCTCAAAAAAAAAAAAAACCCAAAAAAACAAAAAACAGCTGAGCATGGCAGGGCAAGCCTGTAATCCCAAATTCTTGGGAGGCTGAGGGAGGAGGATCATTTGAGCCCAGGAGCTTGAGGTTGCAGTGAGCTATGATGATGCCTGTGTACTCAGCCTGGGTGATGGAATAAGACCCCATCTCTAAAATATATATATAAATAAAGATCATGGGCTGGGCACGGTGGCTCATGCCTGTAATCCCAGCATTTTGGGAGGCCGAGGTGGGCGGATCATGAGGTCAAGAGATTGAGACCATCATGGCCAACATGGTGAAACCCCGTCTCTACTAAAAATACAAAAATTAGCTGGGCATGGTGGCATGCGTCTGTAGTCCCAGCTACTCGGGAGGCTGAGGCAGGAGAACTGCTTGAACCCAGGAGGCAGAGGTTGCAGTGAGCCGAGATTGTGCCACTGCACTCCAGCCTGGCACCTTGTGACAGAGTGAGACTGTCTAAAAAAAAAAAAGATCATGGTAGATCCAGCTTCCAGGCTAAACTGCCCTTGATGATAGTCCACTGCCGTGCTAAGCTCTCCATGATCTGTTCCCTGCTACCCCTCTCACCTCTTCTAACTCCTCACCCACCCTCTACTGTGGCCTCTCTGGCCTGTTGGACAGTCCCTGGCTGAGCTGTCTGGTCACACTTCCATGACTTTGTTCACTTCATCCACTTCTACCTCCGGAAATGCTTCTAGCCTCCAGAGCCGGCCCAAAGTCCTCCTCTGGGAAGGCAGGCTCCTCTGGTTCGGGTCAGAACTAAGGATGCCAGAGGGCTCTCTCAGCTCCTGCTTGCACTGCAGTTGGAGACAAACTCTGCGGAACGTGCCAGAGCTGAGGGCTGACAGTCCCTTGGGCAAGATCCCTGAGGAACCCTGTTGCAGGAGCTCCTCAGTTGGTCCGGGTCAGAAACGTGATTGTTCCGGCTCTGGGAGGCCCCTCCTCGGAGCGGTCAGCCCAGCATTTTCTGCAGTCCCAGCCCTCCCTCCTTGGCGTGAGTGCTTCCTCCAGATGACCCTGAGCTCCTCGTGTGCTAGGATCCAGGTTCTCTGGGGGCGTGGCACCTGACTCACAGCTTGGTCCAAATCAGGTTTGCAGAGACTGAGGAGTGAACGAATGTGTGAGGCAATAAATGAGCCAGAGCTCACCAGTCCCTTGGATGCTCATTTTCAGTTTTCTTTTTAAAAATTTTTTTACTTTAAGTTACGGAATAAATGTGCAGGTTTGTTACGTAGTTTTGTACGTGTGCCGTGGTGGTTTGCTGCACCCGTCAACCTGTCATCTAGGTTTTAAGGCTCCATTCGTCCTGATGCTCTCCTTCCCCTCACTCCCCACTGCTCACAGGCCCCAGTGTGTGATATTCCCCTCCCTGTGTCTGTGTGTTCTCATTGTTCAACTGGCACTTATGAGTGAGAACATGCAGTGTTTGGTTTTCTGTTCCTGTGTTAGTATGCTGCTGCTGATGGCTTCCAGCTTCATCCACGCCCCTGCAAAGGACATGATCTCATTCCTTCTTATAGCCGTCGTTTTCAGTTTTCAAAACTCAGAAAGCTGATGTGTAAACCCAATTTTATTAATTTTCAGTGGGGATGTGTCTGTCTCCCTTGACAGGAGCCCTCCCGTCAGGCAGATCCCAGGTCTCTCTTTCAGGGTATGGGTGGGACACTTTCTGCCCCTCCCTCTCATGTTTTATTTTATTTTTATTAAAAAGAAATCTTTTGTGACAGGGTCTTTGTTGCCCAGGCTGAAGTGCAGTGGCGTGATCACGCCTCACTGCAGCTTCAACCTTCCAGGTTCAAACGATCCTCCCACCTTAGCCTCCTGAGTAGCTGAGACTACAAGCATGCACCACCACGCCCGGCTATATTTTTCTTATTTTTTGTAGAGAAAGTTTCTCCCTATGTTTCCCTGGATGGTCTTGAACTCCTGGGCTCAAGTGATCCTTCCACTTCAGTGTCCCAAACTGCTGGGATTATAGGCGTGAGCCACTGCACCTGGCAAGCTTACTTTTAAAATACCCCGCAGAGATTCTGCCCTGGCCAAGGTATAATCACACAGGTGACTGGAAAGGCTTCAGGGCTGGAGTGCCATAGACCGTGTCTGGGTCCCAGTTCCAGCACTGACTTTGCTGTATGATTCTGGACGTCATTGCCCTCTCTGGGCCTCAGTTTTCTCATCCATCTAATGGAAATATCCATCCTTGCCTGCCTGGGTGGTGTGAAGCTGGAAAGATAACCAGACAAGAAGCTCGGTCAGGCTCTGGGACCAAAATATAGTTCTTACTTCCAGAAAACTGGGCTGTTTAGGTGGGCAGCCGGGCATAAAGTGGAGGGTGGGGAGTGGTGGGGTGGAGAGCAGGGTGGGCAGACAGAAGACTGGTGAGGAGCCCTTCAAGATGCTCTTTCTCCAGATCTATTATACAGCTCAGAGCTTCCTGGGGAGGCTTCCCACTGGTAGGATGCCAGATATCCTGTTTCATGTGCCGTGTCATGTGGTTAAATCAGCAGAGCCTGCTGGGATAACTGAATTGTGGAAGATGCTAAGGTTGCATCCAAGCCCAGTATATCTGCCTTAGGTACCAAAGGGGTAGGAAGTGGCATATGTTTCATGTATGTGCCATCACAAAGGCTAAACTAGGCTTGTCATTTAAGCCCCAGACATATCATCACTCCAAGGGGTGACGGGATTAGGATCCACAAGTCTGTCTTGGAGCAGTTTGCAGATTTCCTCTGTGTGGCCCCAGAGACAGGCGTGAAACCATAGAAGCAGATTCTCCTCGTCTGTGTGTGTGTGTGTGTGTGTGTGTGTGTGTGTGTGTGTGTGTGCCATCACGCCTGGCTAATTTTTGTATTTTTGGTAGAGACGAGGTTTCATCATGTCCCCTCATCTTCGTTAGAAGCCACCTAACATGGTAATGAGCTCCTGGTCATTGGAGGCATTCAAGCAGAGGCATTTGAAACTTGAAAGCAGAAGAGAAAATTCCTATTCAGAAATGATGTGTAGATCCCATTTCAAATACTCCGTCCTACCCTTGAGGACTAAGATTCGATTTTCTTTTCTTTTCTTTGAGACAGAGTCTTGCTGTCACCCAGGCTGGAGTGCAGTGGCACGATCTCAGCTCGCTGCAACCTTTACCTCCCAGGTTCAAGCAATTCTCCTGCCTCAGCCTCCCAAGTAGCTGGGACTACAGGCGTGTGCCACCACACCCAGCTAATTTTTGTATTTTTAGTAGAGACGGGGTTTCACCACGTTGGCCAGGATGGTCTCCATCTCTTGATCTCGTGATCCGTCCGCCTCGGCCTCCCAAAGTGCTGGGATTACAAGTGTGAGCCAGCACACCTGGCCTAGGATTCAATTTTCATGTGAAGGGTTATCAGTGCCGTTCCAGCCGGCCTTCCATGCTGGCCTGAGTGGCCCACTTAGGGTCCGGGACAGGCGTACTCATCCGACCAGTCGGAGCAGTGCTGTACACGGTCACGGCAGAGACGCCTCGGGATACAGCCGCAGTAAATGAAGACAGTTGAAGGACAGCGCCACCACCCAGGGCCGCAGGGTGGGCACACCGTCACTGGGGAGACAAGAGCCAGCAGGAGAGCAGTTGCTGTGTCCTGGAATGCTCTGTGCACCAGGGCACTCCCCACTTCTGAAACCCACCACAGCTCCCCACGGCCCTGACCCATCTGACGTGGGTTGGGTGTCTTCCTAGTTTCCCTGCAGCAGAGAAAATCTCGACTCCACAACTCACAGGCCGTGTGACCTTGCTTACCCTGTCTGAACCTGTTTTCTCGTCTGCTCAACCTTGTTATTAAGCAAAGGATGTTAGGCAAAGTGCCAGGCACATGGTCAATGGGTGCCAGGCACACATGAATGGGTGCCCGTTCTTCCCCTGAGTCCAGCCACGCTCACCCGCCACAACTCCCTGAGGGTGCTCCTGGCCTTCTCCCCTCTGCCCAGCCTTCCGGCATCCCTCCCCACACAGCCGCCTCTGCCTACTGAATCCTGTCTATTCTCTAAGGCCTTCTTGAATGCAACCTCTTCTGAGAAGTCTCTCTTGATTCCTTCAGGTCCCTAGCACCTCCTTTTGGCATCAGCATGATATGAGCCCAGGGGTAGGACACGTGCCTGATTCCTGAAGTCCCCATCGGAATCTGATGCCAGGTGTGTTCTGAGCACCTGACCAGTGTTCAGAACGTGTTTGTTGATTGACCACTGGGGAAGAGATTGAGGGAGACTCGGACGCAGCAACAGGACTCAGGACTTGGCTCAGGAGGCCTGGGTTCACCTCAGCTCCTTTCCTGTCAGGCATTGCACTAAGAAAAGCCTCAGTTTACTAACATACAAACTGGGGCCAGTGATTCCGGCCCTGCTTTCCTCACGGGGTTATTGGGAGGTACAGAGATGAGGGAGCCCCAGGTTCAAATCCCAGCTGGGCCAAGTGTGTACTCCTTGCATGACCACCTTCTGGGGCCCAGTTTTCTCATCTGCACCCTTGAAGGTGACCTGCCCACTGCAGAAGAATGAGCCTCCGGAACAAGTCACTGGGAGGGTAGTGAGCACCCCACCACCAGACATATTCAAGCAGGGGTAGAAAACTTCTTCCTAGGAGGCAGGGAAGGCATGCAAGGGGAAGCCCTAGAGATTCCCTGGTCACCCTTTGCCCTCTGGCTACTGCCTGGCCACCGGCCCCTGCCCAGCCTGTGCCCAGACCCCTACCTGGGCTCTCTTCATCCGAGCAGTCCCCGCAGTTGTTGGTCCCATCACATTTTTGGTCTGAGTAGATCCAGGAGGCTGGGTCGCCACAGTGGGCCACGAGGAAGCGGGGGAGGCTGTGGGGCACATCTCCTATAAAAGGGCAGAGGAGGCAGAAAGAAGTCCACATCTGGCCACAGCTGTCTGAGGGCTATCTGGAGGAGGACTGGCCACCTGGCAGTTGCCAAACTCAAGATCAGTGCCCATCCACCCCCAGAAGGGTGTAAGCAGAAGGCTTCGTGGGGAGGCAGCAGAGTCAGAGGGAGAGGCGGGCTCCGTCCCTGGACAGATGCCCGGAGAGCTGCCCCTCCCTTCCTCAGTTCCTCCCCAGCCCTGGGGTGTTCCTACCCCACACCACTGCTGATACTATGCTCCCTCCACAAACAGCCTCCATGACACCTATCCAAACCATTCCACTTTCAAGTTCAGGCTCAAGTTCCTTCACCTCCAGGAAGCCTCCTCTAACTGGAACATCCCAGGAATAAATGTGGAGTCTTACAGTTGGGCCCCAGAGCTCAGGGGATGTAGGGCTCACACACCTTGTGAGGCAGAGTCAGAGCACCTTTCTTGAAAGCGTTCTGTTAGGCAGCGGTGTGATAGGGCTACCAAAAATTCGCACAAACTCAGGCCCCATTACTAGAGGTAGAAAACCTCGGCCAGGGAGGGAGCAAGCTTCTGGT
Organism: Sapajus apella; assembly: GCF_009761245.1. Classification (NCBI taxonomy): domain Eukaryota; kingdom Metazoa; phylum Chordata; class Mammalia; order Primates; family Cebidae; genus Sapajus; species Sapajus apella. Next base: position 31,798,782 of record NW_022436976.1, on the reverse strand, counting down.
CCTTAGACTGCCCAGACCCAGCTGTAAGGCCAAGGACATTTCTGAGGCCTGCCCAGGGAGGGGGGCATGGGCAGTTGATATTCATTCTATGGGGAAGTGATGGAGTGGGGAAGGCCAGGAACTGGGTCACAAGGGGGCTGACTGTGACCTGGAGAAGGGGGTGTGGCCTGGAGATTGCAAGGGAGCAATCTCCAAATCCATGCAGAGCCACCATCATGGGAGAGATTAAAACATGGTCTGTTGGGCAGGGCTGACAGGACAGAGTTGGAATCAGTCGGAGGAATTGCTCTGGGAGGCAGCTCTGAGCTTGGAACAAGGAAAACCTTCTAATCCTTGCATCCCAGGGGATGGAAGCAGAGGCTGGGTGGCTTCGGTTGGGCTTGCTAGAGAGGGGATTGGGGATGAATGGGGCAAGGACTAGACACTTTTGAGATTTCTTCCATTCCTTTTTTTTTTTTTTTTTTTGAGACGGAGTTTTGCTCTTGTTACCCAGGCTGGAGTGCAATGGCACGATCTTGGCTCACTGCAACCTCCGCCTCCTGGGTTCAGGCAATTCTCCTGCCTCAGCCTCCTGAGTAGCCGGGACTACAGGCACGCGCCACCATGCCCAGCTAATTTTTTGTATTTTTAGTAGAGACGGCGTTTCACCGTGTTGACCAGGATGGTCTCGATCTCTTGACCTCGTGATCCACCCCGCCTCGGCCTCCCAAAGTGCTGGGATTACAGGCGTGAGCCACCGTGCCCGGCCATTTCTTCCATTCTTGAAGGTCTATGATGCAATGATTCTCCCTCCGTGAGCTCCCACACCCCACCCACTGCTCCTCTCCAGGCTCTCTCTCCTGTGGGGTCAGGCTCCTTTCTCCAGAGAACTTCAGGTGTCTAAGGTATGGGGCCAGATCTTCCCATTCATTCACTCATTCATTCAGCAAGCCATTCTGGATACCCCTCTGTGCTAGGCACTGAGGCCCCGATATCAAGTGGACTGGGCCTGCCTCAGAGGAGTTCACAGTCGGACAGGAGGAGCAGATGTGCCAATCAAGAGCAATAACCAGTGTGACTTGGGCTGGGACAAAGGGGACCACAGGGACTGTGGAAGCCCAAAGGAGACACTTTAACCTAGTGTGGGAGTCAGGGAAGGCTTCCTGGAGGAGGTAACACTTGAACTCTGCATTAAGGGATGAACACGGGTTTTCTGGGAATTGAGATGCACAGGGTGAAGGCATTCCCTAGTGGGGGCATGGAAGTGTGTCCCTGACTGGGACCAAGTGGGAGCAGGCATTCCTGGTTGAAGGCCCTGGAGAATCAAAGGCATGGAGTCATGAATGTACCTGGTGTGAGCAGGGATGGCTGAGCTTCAGTACGGCTGCAGAGAGAATTGGAGTGTGGGGGAACCCCTGGGAGGGGCAGCACCGAGCGGGTACTCACGGCACAAGCTCTCGTCCTCATCCTCGCCGTGGGTACAGGTGCGAACGCCATCACAGACCCCACTGGCTGGAATGCAGCTCCTCTGGTCACGGCACAAGAAGCCTGTCCTGTTTGTCAGTGTTGTACAAGCTTGGGCTCCTGAATGGGCAGGGGAAGGCCCTGGAGGGTCAAGGGTGGTGCTCACAAGGGCAAACCTTCCTCACCTGAGCTGCACCTGGAGCTGGCTTGAGGGGCTGGGCAGTGGGGAGGATGGACCCAGCGCTGTCAATGGGGTTCAAGCCCCAGCTGTACCCCCTGCCTGCTGCCCGACCTTGGGCAGGTGACCTGACTGCCGTGAGTCTCAGGTTGACTGCAACATCATAGCACACACTCTGTGCAACTGTTGTGGGGAATAAATCAAAGCATCCCTGTGAAGAAACACAGAGCAGGAAATGCACGACACGTAATGGTTCTCAGGAAGCGGGGGGAGAAAAAAAAGTAATGGTTCTCTCCTTTACTGAAAACTTATAGACAGTGTCACAGGAAGCTTCTGAGGACAATGTTCCATTCAGTGAAGCGGTTTTAATGGTGGAGCTCCTGGTACCAGGCTACAGTGTCAGAAGCACTATATTTGGGCTGGCTGGAGGACAATACGTCATCACTCCTTCTATCTGGGCACGTCTGCAAAGCACTTCCACATCTTTATTCTATAGCTCCCCAAACACCCCTGAGACATGTTCTCATTAGCCCCCATATGGGAGCAGGAAAGGAATACCCACTCCTAGGGCTGCCCCAAGGAATGAAAAGACAGAAAACTGGCCGAGCCTGGTGGCTCACACCTGTAATCCCAGCACTTTGGGAGGCTGAGGTGGGCAGATCACTTGAGGTCAGGAGTTTGAGACCAGCCTGACCAACATGGAGAAACCCCGTCTCTACTAAAAATACAAAATTAGCCGGGCGTGGTGGTACATGTCTGTAGTACCAGCTACTCAGGAGGCTGAGGCAGGAGAATCACTTGAACCCTTGAGGCAGAGGTTGCAGTGAGCTGAGATTGTGCCATTGCACTCCAGCCTGGGCAACAAAGCAAGACTCCATCTCAAAAAAAAAAAAAAAAAGAAAAAATCCTGCAGACAAGGTAGGGGTGGGGGAACGCCTTGGCCCCACATGTGTATATGGGTGCATAATTGGGGTTGGAAGTTGGTTTGTGCATTTGTGTTTGCACATGTGTGAACCACCTCTCAGCCCCTGGGCTGCCTCAGCTAGTGTGTGTGGGGGGGGGGCGGGGAACTCCCAGGGACACTCATGTTGACACAGACACACACAGATGCACACACACGCACACATGCTCACACACAGACAGCTGCACCTACATGCACACTCACAGATACACAGACAACAGATATGCACACACACACACCGACACGCACACTCTCACACAGACACAAACATGCATCCACAGACACCTGCATCCACTCACAGACGTGCTGAACACACAGAGTGCACACACAGCCTCAGGACTGCAGCTGCTCACGTATTCGCGTCCAGTTCAGGGCTGGTTCCTGCACCGGCAGGCAGAGCACTGTGAATCTCAGCCCCCGCCCCCACCTCAGCCGTCTACACCCACCCTGCCCAGCGGCAGAGCCATCCCTCCCGGGTGCACCCTGTGAAGCCCTTGGCACCTGGCCCCACTCGTCACTCCAGCCCTTCCTGTGCGCTGGCCTCTTGCAGTCCCTCCTTCTCTTCCTGCTCCTCCCACCCCTCAGGGCTCCACACGTGCGTTCCCTGTGCCTGGGATGCTTTTCCTGGCATTCCCCCACGACTAGTACTCATTGTGCCTATCCTGACTCCTCGATGGGGCTAGACTCTCAGGGCTCCCAGAACCCCGCTGTAACGTGTATTCATGTCTAGATTGCTCTCCAAAAAGTTAGCTCCATGAGGGCAGGCACCGTGTCCCGATTGTTCACCCCGGAGCTGGGGCTGCAGGCATGTGTGGGAGGTGACCCTGTCTCCCTGTGGTGGAGATGGACACACAGATGGCTAGCACCACCCGCGGGATGGCCAGGCCAGGGGAAGGGGAAGTGTAGGGACTGTGGGGCTGAGAAGAGGTTCCTAACCCAGCCTGGGGGTCCAGGAAGGCATCCTGGAGGAGGTGACATCAGAGCTGGGTCCTCTCAATAATCATGTCACAGATGTGCAGATGGAGGCTGAGAGACCGGCATAGTCAGTGTGTGTGTAGGTGTCTGTGTTGTCTGTGCATGCACCTTAAGGAATTTGTCCTAAGTCACCTGGTGGAGAAGCCAGGCAGGTCAGGGCTCCCCCGTCTCTCTGTGTCCCCCATATCCTCCCCGCTGGGTCTGACCCACCCTCTCTTGGCCATTCTGACCTGGGGTTCGTGATGGGAGTCCGCGCGTGGTGACCAAGGCGATGAGGGCGGCCAGAGTTGCCAGGAGGAGCAGCAGAAAGGCAGAGAGGCAGGCCCCGCGTCTCGAGCAGCAGAGGGGGCCGCAGCCTGCTGCAGAGAGCGGGGAGGGAAACAAGCCCGGGGGGGGGGGCGGTGTCGTGATGAGGGGGCCAGCACTGGGAACAGGAAACCCTCTCCCTGCCCTGCCCCCTTCGAGCAGCCCCTCCCCCACCAGGGTGAGCAGAGCTGACAGGGCTTCCCTGGAGGAGCAGCTCCCAAGCCCCGCTTGATGCTCTTTGTTCTGCCTGTGGGCCCACCCCACTAGGTGCCACCCTGGCCAGGGGCCCACAGCTGGCTGAATGGCAGAGATGGACAGCCCTCCCTCCTACTCGCCGTCAGGAGACCTCCTCAGGACGCAGGGAGAGATGGACGCCTGCGTGTCCAGCTCCCACCACGGAGCAGATACTCCATCAGGCCCTTCATAACTGTGGTCTTTATTTTTCAAAACAGCTTTTTATTTGATCTATGAGGAAACTGGGGCTCAGAGAAGAAAAGGTTCAGGTAGCCCCGGGTGGAGCTGGCATGTGAATCCACACCTGTTTGATGTCAAAACCCATGCCCTTTCCACAATCCCAGCTGACTGTTCATTCTGGAGTCTGCTGGGATGCAGGTTGGAATCCCAGCTCCACCACTTCCTACCTGAGCCACACTAAGTCACTTCACTTCTCTGCACTTAAGTCTCTTCATGTGGGAAACGGGGACCATAATAGCCACCTTAAAGTTTCTTGAAATGATTAGAATTTGTTGAGTTAATGTGTTAGAACGGTGCTTGGCACATAGTAAATGCTGATTATGAGCCATTATTATTGGTTTTTTAAAAATTGGTATTTTTTTATTTTAGAGACAGGGTCCAGCTCTGTTGCCCAGGCTGGAGTGCAGTGGTGTGATCATAGTTCACTGCACCCTGTAAGTCCTGGGCGCAAACAATCCTCCTGCCTCAGTGTCCCAAAGTGCTACAGCAGGTGCGCACTGCCGGGCCCGGGCTGCTGTTGCTTACTCAGGACTTGCCATGTGCTAAGCCTTATTCTAAGCACTGAAAATAGCAGCGATAGGGGACGTCCCTGCTCTTGTAAAACTGTGCTTTAATTCTCCTTTAATTCTCTCCTGCTTACAAAATAATAACAGAAGGCTTTACTAAGGACCTCCCGGTGCCCCGCTGGGTGGCTCCAGTGCTGGTCCTTGCCCTCAGCATCTTGTTACTGCACTTAGAAGGCAAAGCATGGACATGTCTAAGGAGCGTGGGAGCTGCTGACCTGCCCAGGCCGCAGGCACCTCAGAGAAAGGGGCAGGGGCAGGTGTGATTCATCCCTGTGACCCCAGGACCCAGCCCAGAGCCAGGCACATGGTGGGGGCTTTTGTTTTTTGGGTTTTTTTTTTTTTTTTTTTTTTTTT